>NC_137519.1:12317500-12325000 GCF_041902795.1 Electrophorus electricus
TGTATATTACTACAGTTATAATAAAAAATGCTAATAATCAAAGTTTTCTTTTATAAAGTATATGTTTAGAATTATTTTCACATCAGATTTAATGTTTGTTTGTTTTTTATTTTGCTGTATACTCATAAGGCAAAATAAGCTATCTGATGTTGGTGACTGTGGAGTTTCATAGTTTGTCTGTGGGGTTTTTGTCTGGAGACTTACCAGCCAATGGCTTTCTCATACCTGCAGCAGTGCAATGTAAATAAAGGCCCTTAACATTTGAGAAAGGTTCCAAAATAAAATGGGACAAAACTACTTTCCCCTTTGTGTTATGAGCCATGTATGTTTACAAAAATGTTAATGTCTTATTTATCTGTGACATGGCTTGTGTAAAATTACTTGTAATCCATTTTTAGATTTTAACATGTCTTGCGCCCCCTGCACTTTATGTATAGATTATGGTTTGAGCGTGATTTGAAATGCATAAACAAAATTATTGGCTATAAGGTCAGTATTGACCACAAAAAGGTGCCAATTATCCTCATTTTATCGACCCAAGAAATTCAACATTAGTGTGTCCCTACATAGAATCTTCTATTTCGATCACATTTTTGCCCTATGACATATATAGTGAATGTTACTAACGTGCTTTGGTTTGTGCGCTCAGCCAATGTGGAACGGTTCAGTCAGCCGCGACTGGGCCAGCCGCATCACCACATACAGAGACACGATCACAGAAGAGTCGACGTCGATCCTGAACGGACCACTGGATGGTCCAAACGCTGCAAATATTGAGGTAAGGGGGTGTGGCAGGTGTGTGTGTGTGTGTGTGTGTGTGTGTGTGTGTGTGTGTGTGTGACTACAGAGATGTGGGAGAAAAAAAAACATTTCAGTGGGCGTGTGTATGTGTGAGGGAGGGGTGACAGCATGCCTCTTGTGAGCAGGAAACATGTAGGGAAAGTAATTAACATTAAACAAGCAGTGAGAGTAGCATGTAGATAATTAGTATGTAGCAGGTGATGCGGTTTGAATGAAACTCTGCCGCTTGTATCCCACTTACCAGTTACATCAACCTTTCACATTCACACACACACCAACACAGAAGGGGCTCAGTGATGGGACCAGCAGGAAGAAGAAAAATCAAATGAATCCTTGATTTAGCTTGTCATCATACTGGTCCTGGGTTTTATTCTCGCGCTGGCATTTTCCCCCTGCTCTGCGGTTTCATTCCAATTTGAGAGGAGAAACAGCTCTGGGGGAATGAAGAATGCCATTCAGGCTACCGGATCCAGCTGTACTTTCCTCCAGGCATTTGCAGTAATCTCTCATAGCATAGCCATCAGGGTGGTGGACCATATACGTAGTGACCTCATACCGACCCTCACGTTCTGATCTTTATTGTTTGAATTGGATAAGCTATCATGAATGAACGAATTAAACATTGTACATTGTACACAACGAAAAATATCAGCACTGGTGCTAAAATATATTTCATATTAGAAAACAAATTTAAAATTTCTCAATAGAAAGTGATTCATCTAATTTCAGTATTAGCATACTATTTATTTTGCTGGTGAGACATCAGTCTGTTAAAAAATCTTAAATGTGACTTGAAAGCAATTTTAAGACAAATAAGACTAGAGCAGTCTGTTTTTAATATTTAGATGAATGTGTCACATAAATATCTTTACATAAAGAAAATGTATTCACCTGTCAAGACCATGCTTATGTCGGAAAATTGCCCTTGTTATTTTCTGTTTGTCATGTTCCATCTTTCTCACTTGTACAAAATGACATGAGCTGAGAGGTTTAGGATACCTTGAGTCTGGAATTATGTTATCCAAGCATGGTATGTTGTGTTTAGATTGTAAAGAGCACTTGGGTACAGAGAAATATGCTATGTAAGTGTTCTACTACTAATACCAATAATAATAATAATAATATTTTTACCCAATGGCCCTGTGGAATGTGGAAACCATTTGACCATTATTGAATAAATTGATTGATTGTAGAAAAGTAAACTGTAATGCAGTAGAATGAGAGAATTTTGCATATTAAGATTTATTTTGAAGGAAACAAAATAGTCTTCTATCAGTTACTTATATTTTAGCTGTTGCTTTCTAATGAGTTTCTGTTTCTTTCTGATGTTTGTGTTTATCTGGCTGTGTTTGTGTTTCAGAGAGGATGCGAGGAATGCTTGCATTCACTAGGCTCTAATCAGGTGGAGGCAGAGGTGATCGTGCACTCTGAGCTGTCTGAGCCTGTGGAAGACCAGGGCGTTCCCACTTTGGGGTCTCCTATCTCCAAAGGTCCCCCGGAGTCCATGGAGGACCAGTTGGATCAGACTGTAGGGTCTCCTGTCTCTCAGGGTCCCCTTTACAAAGAGGAATCTCCGCCACTACAGCACACCACCTCTCCGTCATTCTCCGGCCCCGCCTCTGCCCTGGAGCTCCACCCTTCCTCCCCACCCCTCTCCAGCCCCATCCAGGAGGTACTGTCCAATCACAGCGGAGTGCAGCAGAGTGGGCTGGTCCAGCTGACTGCGGGAGGGGTCAAGAATGAACGGGTGGGTCTTACCAACGGCTTCCACACCTCTGAACACCTGCGGCCCAGGCGGGGGAGCCAGGACAGGGATCACAGACTCAGGCCAGCGGTGAAGGCCCTCAACCAGTCAGGGCTGCCCCCATCCTCTGCAACCTTAGTACGGGCAGGCCTTATCCAGGCTACCTCAGCTGGCCTGCGGCCCTGAGCTCATATGACGAGGAGAAACCATGTTGGAGTGAACCATCTGGCCAATATTCCAGAGTGGAGACGAATCACTGTGCCTGACATGCATGAACAGCGCAGCCTGTCTCACCTGTGAACCCTAATGGAGAATGCTTCATTCCACTCTATGGGCAAAGTCTCCCTCTTGTCTACTGCAAGTGATTGTTTTAATTGTTTTATAACTCTGTACATACAGAATAGTTTTTTAGCTCTAGAAGCCATGGGTATGCATTTTTTTTTCGCATATTGATGGTACTTTGGGGGTGGAGTGTGTATGTGCATGTACCATATACCATATGTATTGATTTGATATACATAGTTACATGCACACATGAATGAATGAGTGTGTGTGTATGTGTGTGTGTGTGTGTGTGTGTGTGTGTATCTATCTACCTATCTATCTATCTATATAGATAGATAGATAGATAGATAGATAGATAGATAGATAGATAGATAGATTTGAGAGAGAGACAGAGAGAGACAGTAGTAAAGTTTTCTTACTCTGAAGTAAGGTCAGATGATTAATCAGGATCCACTGATACACTGTTGACTTAATCTAATGGACTGATCAGAGATCAGCGCCTAAACAGTAGCCGTAGACTTACACTGAGAGAGCCCATTACCCTGCCACATTTTACAGCCTCCTGCTGTCTCAGGGTCAATACACACACACACACACACACACACACACACACACACACACACACACACACACACACACACACACACACAGAGAAATGCTTTTGAATAGAAAGACCATTGTCCACAGGTTTTTATAAACATTTATAGACCTCAATTTTATGTTGATTACATTTGAAACGTTTGTTTCTTTAGTTCCTGTCTCTTTTTCTTAAATGCACACATACGCGCACACTCACACACACTCACACACACTCACACACACACACACACACACACATATATTCAGACACATTCACCAAAACAAATAAGACACACATTCCCTGACAGGAGCTCTCAGGAGTTTTATGTTATAGGCACATTTATGACCTCTGTATATTTATATACGTTATTATATAAAATACCAATACGAAAACATAACTGCTGAAAAAGTTGAAGGAAAGGCATACTGTACAACTGTTTGCAGTTTTTAAAATTATTTCGTCCATTTAACGGGAGGACAAAAACATGCTGAAGGAATCTTCATACTAAAACTTTCTCCATGTTCTTCTCTCAGACACTACCTCATTTGTTTAAAGGATCCTTTGTTCTCCCTTGTGTGGAGAGTCACTAGAACTGCAAGGTTAATTCTTGGATTCTGGATTTATATAGCTGATTCACAGCCTTTAATGCTAACAGAAGCCCCTCTATGCCCCCACCCCCACACCACTGCCTGTCTTGTGAATTCATGTGATGGCGGACGGTCACTAGAAATGACCAAGTACATAAACACATCTATCTAAACACTGTTAAATAGAGGTTGTACACGTTTGTCATGGCTCTAGAAAATAGGAGCTGATGTTTTTGAGTAAAAATGTCCCAAGCTGGAGACTGTACAGAGGACGACTGTCGAGCAGGCTTAATTCAGGCCTGTCGAGCAGGCTTAATTCAGGCCTTTTCATAGGTGAACATAACGTGAGCCCTCCAATTGCAGGTTCTGCCTGTCCTGCCCTGTCCTGTCCTGCCCAGCTCATGTCTTTTCTAGATTCTTCCCACTCCTCTTTTCTCAGGTAGCTCTGGACAGGGAACCTAAGAGGGAGGCAAATGCATCTGTCAAACTCTGAAAGTGCTATTTTCCTTCTCCTTCAGCTATAATTCGTCCTGTTGTTCAGGCTTTTACCTTTTTGCTCACTCATCTGTGAACTCTTCTCCACATGCATCTACACACACACGTGTGTGTGCGTATGTATGGTGTGTATATAATTTATTTTATTTTTAATGTCAGTAGTGTGCCATCATTTCCTTTGCTGCAGGGACTTGCTGCTGCGTACATGCTTATAGAAATAGCAAAATGACAGGAAATCTAATCAGCGAAACTTATGATTTTCACTGCAGGACCATTCTGAAGAAGGGCCCACCATTTTATTAGTAAACTGTCTCTGTCTATGTGCAGGATACCTTAGCCAGAAAACAAACGTTGACTAAAGTGAGAGACATTCTGGTGTACCTAATTGAAAAGCCTTTTTCAAGGCTACACTTCAATAAAACTCTCACAATAATTTAGCATGGTCGGCCAACTCCATCTCTAAATCTAAAGGCCATTTTATACTAGATGCGTTAACAGCACCGCTTTGGCACGGCGCAAGCTCGATGCTCCTGCACTAATCAGTGTAACCATTTACACGGCTTTGTTCGTAGCTTTGGGTCTATATTTTCCCCTTGTCATGCGCAGCATACCAGCAGTTTCTAACTAGACACAGTATTCTAAAGTATTCTTTTCTATACCATGCTATCTAGGCGCATAATCAAAACAGAAAATAGCATAGGTCATACTTTTTCTCAGCAGCATTCATACAAACCTTGACAAAGGTGTGTACTAGAGTTAGCCTTTCTTCATTTTGCACAATTTGTCAGTATTTTAACTTTTTCAAAGATAATCTATGGCAAAGCTCATCCCCATTCCTGTTGTCCCTTTTGGATTTTCTTTATTGTGTGACATGTATGGTGTGAACAAGCAAGCGTAACAAGAGTAGCTGGGCTGTGCCACTTCTGGTGTGAAAATGGGCCAGAAAAAGTTATGTAGCTGCACAGTTTCTGTAAACACGAACAATGTGAGGCCCATGTTACACAAGGGGAATGGAGATGAGCTTTACAATAGCTTACACCCTTGACAACGCGAATAAATAACTTGGTAATGCTGACTGCATTTTTCTCACATGGTTTAAAAAAAGAAAACCCACTTTATACACTGCTCACCACAGATTGATTTTACACATATCTATATATACACACACACACACACACACACACACACACACACACACACACACACATATATATATATATATATATATATATATGTGCATAGACTTAAGAACACAAACACTTCTTTATTATTGCTGCTGTATGCAGTCTTTTAATGCTTTTTGAACAATTATTTAAGCATCGTTTTCTTTTCATAAAGAAAAACTTATATTTTTCCACGTTAATTGTGTTTCACTAGGAATGATTTCATAGGAACACTGAACCTCTTGCTGTATATTTAAGATGAAGGAATTTGCTCTTCTATGCTGATGTCAGACCATTCTTGCTCTTTTTTGCTTGTTGGTTAAGATTAGTATTTTGACTTTTGTATCAGCTCAGTGGGTAAATTCATGGTGGATCCTGTTCATCACATCAGTGCTCTGACAGGATTGGATACTGTTTATACCTGTCACAGCTCTAATAGGCTTCGCTAGACTGTCTTTTCAAAGAATAATCTCCAATCCAGTCAGGTTTTCAACAAGATTGGTTACCCCTAAAGTCTACTACAGCTCTAATTGCCTAGATTAAGACTCCCCTCCAGTCAAAATCTTGAACAGTCAGGATATGAAACACTCAACCATTTGCTTATCTACAACAGCGCTCTTCCTATACAACAACCGAACTTCTCAGAAGAGTTAGCTTGGTGCTACAGCTAGGCAAAGTGCTTTGCAGAACAGTCTCTATAGCATTCCAGTTTTGTTTTTTTGTTTTTTTGTATTTTCATCAGAGGCCACTCAGGTTTTGTCATATATGAAATGAATTAACTTGATGTCTGCATCACTGGTCTCACATTATCGTGATCACATTTACATTTACATTTAGGCATAGCAAGCCCAGTTATGATCTTACCGCTCTGCATCCTGACATCATATACTGTTGATGACCAGCCTCCAAACACTGGCCAATCGGAAACTTACCTTTGTTCTGATCATGTTGATATACATTATAGTAGGTTTATTTCCATATAGCCTTTTCCCCCCAGCTATAATACGTAATGGAAAATTATTTTGCATACATGTATTTTTTACCCTCGAACACACAAATTAAGCCTAGAGCTAGACTAAAGCATTTCAGAAAATCTCCACTGTCCATTTAAGTATTCCCATCTAGGCTTAATATGCACCTTGAAGGATCATCCTCAGAACAGCACTGGTTACACGGTCATATGATCTACTTTCTTATCCTTTCAACCGAACAGGTTTAAATGAATGTATTCTGATACCTACAGTATGTTAGTGCAAGCCAGGCTTGATTTTTCAGACACAACTTGAGCTTAGTCTTGGGGCAGAACACAGAGGTTAAAATATGTTGGGGGTTTTTTAGGCCAGAGGAGTGCAAAACCATAATTACCACATCAAATTCACATGATGATACTAAAGTTGTTAGCCCATGAAAGCAGCTTCCTTGAATTTCACACTGGGAAACGTTTTTGAGGGTTATTGACAGCCGGGTGAGTCTTAACATTTGCTCTTAAGTAATACTGGTAAGATGGGGGCTACTACAGATGATCATATTATTTATCACATCTGGCATCAAGAATATTTGATGTTAATTTTTGGTCTTTTTCTGATTTTGTCTGGAGAAATGAAGGATTTTTTTTTTTCCCCTTTTTTTGGTCAAGAGCTGGCATTTATTTTCAAAGAATGTAATTTGTCTTTCATACTGGGATATGCACAGTTTTTCAATAATGGCTTCTTCTCTTTTTATATAAGATTATTAATAGAATACCTCATGTGTTTCTTGTTAATTTAAGTGTAATCATACTCTCAGCACTGCACATAAATGAAATGTTTATAAAGGGTTAAGCATTTTAGCATCTTTTGCAAAGGA
>NC_137519.1:12330000-12360000 GCF_041902795.1 Electrophorus electricus
CAACATCTGAGATCTCCATCCAGAAGAGTGCCGTCCTGGGAACAGCTAAGATGCTACACAGGACCCTCAAGCTCCCAGGCCTCTGGTAGAGGACCCCAGACTAGAGGAGGGCGAGTAGGGAAGGGGGGGGAAAAAAAAGTATTCTTCCAAATTCCAGGTAAAAATATTATATTTTAGAGCATGTTTTTATGAAAATGACTAATGGTCAAAATAACAAAACACTTAAAGAAATTTCAGACTGGAGGATGGCCAGTGGGGAAGGGAAATATATGTCCAGTCTCACCCTCCCAGTTGGTGGCCATAGTCATATCCTTTGTCTTGTAATCAGAAGGTTGCTGGTTCAAGCCCTGTTACTGCCAAGTTGCCACTGTTGGGCCCCTGAGCAAGGCTCTTAACCCTCAATTGCTCAAGTTGTACTGAGTCATAATTGTAAGTGGCTTTGGATAAAAGCGTCAGCTAAATGCCATAAATGTAAATGTACATGTAAGTGTTCACAGTCTCACAGCACATACAGTATAAACATATACTCTCACTTTTTAAAGAATTAATTAGTAGCTAAATTGATTATTAAATCAGAAAGTTGTCTAATTATTAGACAGACCTTTTACACATACAAGATATTTCAGAACGAGGGTAGATTTATTGGGTAATTGGCCTGCTCTATTTAAACCGTGTCATTATCGGACTACCAGAACTGTGGGCATATTGCCTGTAATCGACTTTAAGCATAGGCCTACATGACCTATAAGGCTCCTGACAGAGTCATTAAACTCCTCTCGCCTCCGCTCCTGGGCGAATTTTCTAACCGGCCCATAACCGCTACAGTCGCGGTTCCTTCTGTACATGCGGTGCTTTATCTTATTCGAAAGTACTAACGCTGCATAGAAAAGTCATTCTTCGCTGCGCAGTCCCTCGTAACTCCTCTCACCAGATGTCGCTCTTCTGTTGTAAATAGCGTGTCCTTTTCTCTTCTGCAGCATACGCGGACGCACCGAGCTGCATGAACAGGCTGGTTTACTGGGCAGCGTTGCACAACTTTAGCGTGACCTATAGGTACAGGTTCTGTTCCGTGTTCTGCCATTATGATTTGTCCAATTAAGAGCTAAAAGTGCCCCTAAACTCGTTTAATTCACGTTTGGTTTTCAGATAACGTCACCCGCCGCTAGTGCCATCCCTGACACGCCCACCACGCGCGAGCCTGAGGCGGTTCGCAGCACGTGGGGAGCCTATGAATCCGTTTGCTTACCAAACGGGGTCCAACTTTCCAAGGTCGAGGCTTTCTGCTGTTAAAAAAATAAATAAATGAAAGGAAGGTAAACTAAAACTAAGTCCGAATGATTAATTACAACAATTCATTATTTCTGTAACTTGCTTGTCTATAGGTCTTCGAAATACAACTGCAAATTCTCCCGTAAAATAGCATAATTTATCTTGTTCAAAACTGTTACAAAAATGTGGGGAATGCCGTTATTACTGTATTATTAGGCCTAATAATAATAATATTATTATTGGTTATATTCGTTTTTAGTCTTGTTACATACTCTTGTTGTTATACAATTGTACCCTTGCAGTGTACTGGAACTTTGAATGGCTCTAAACTTTCCCAAACAAGCAAACGGCGTCAACCTTGCCTGGGGTGGTGTGGCACCACGTGGCATGCCAATGAATCAGAGAATCGTTGTTTACCGGGTCCAGTATTCAAGCTCGATGGGTTCTACTGGTGTTCAAATATAAAAGGAAAGTCAAGTGAAACTAAGTCAGAATGATTAATTAAATTACTTTATTACAATATATAATCAATTGTTTCTTGCACATTTTTCGTTTAATACATGACTTCGGGATATAACTGCAGATTTTCCTATAAAATAGCCTAATTTATCATTTGGTCAAAACTGTGTTACAAGATTGGAAAAAATTACTATACAACAACAATACATTATTTTTGTTGTTGTTAATAATAACAACAACAACAACAATAATAATAATAATAATAATAATAATAATAATAATAATAATAATAATAATAATAATAATAATGATGATGAAGAAGAAGATGAATAGTAGTAGAAGTAGTAGTGTTACTGTTATTATTTTTATTAATATTAGGGTTTTTACGCTTATTATATTTTATTTATTATTGTTGTACAAGTTATACAATAGACACCCTTTTTTGCTCATCTTAACATGAACTAGCTTTAATTTAGCATATTTGAACTTAGAATTTCTCTAAAACTTTCCACCAAACATGAGCAAATGGTGGCACCCTTATGCCTGCCCTGCCTTTTGCACAAGCCATGTCTTTTGTTCGTGAGAGCGAGAGAGAGAGCGAGAGAGCGAGAGAGCGAGTGAGAGAGAGAGAGAGAGAGAGAGAGAGAGAGAGAGAGAGAGAGAGAGAGAGAGAGAGAGAGAGAGAGAGAGAGAGAGACTAGGGTACGAGGAACGGCAGTTTGTACCGAAAGCGAGAACGTGGATGCCTGTGTGCTGTGAGATAGCAGCGCGAGGACAGGAAAGAATTAAAGGGGCCGGAGCGCGAGATGGTGACAGAATCCTGATAAACGTGCAAAATGGCGCAAGCAAATACGACCCCCGCGAACCACGAATTGTAGCTTGGACAAGCTAGCCAGAAAGCCGCGTTTCTCTCCGCCTCGCTTCGTTTTTTCCTCATTCACGGACAATTTTAAAGTGTTTTAAATGGCTACCAAACGGCGCCGCCTGGCTGGGGACATACTTGGACTATGTCTAATCGCCTTTGTGGGTAAGTGTTTCCACACATTAACAGCAATATCGCGGCGTGCGGGTAGCACATTTCTGGGGACCAGACCTCTTAACCCACGTCGAGGAGCCCTGCGCTCACTGACCAGCCCCATTGACCGTGAACTTGGCCGTGGCATTAATCACGTTACCTGTTTTTAGGCGCACGGGTGCGCGTAAAGCGATTGCAGAATGAAAGAATTGCGTGTAGTTGGAGGCGACTGGTGGATTGCGTAAACTTGAAGACCCACGTTGCTGGTCCGTGTGTCATTTAGCCTTTTGAGCGCTTATTTTGGTGTCATATACATTGAACCTTTGGGCCACCTAATCAGCGTATCTTTGACATGAAGCATTATAAACTGTAGTCACGTCATAAATAATACAAATAGATCATAGGTTATTTTAGCTGCTCTACAATTCTACTATTCACTACAATTTTACTGTTTAAATCTGGATAGTTTAAATGGTTCCTATCACCTATAGTTATTGCATTTATAGTATATTTTATGAATGTATATGATGTTATATTTTACACATTTTACTAAAACAAACCGTTTTACGTGTTCCAGTCTCTACATGAGAGAGAAATATTTGTGTTTGGATGCAAGGTCATCCGTTTTGGTTGTAACACGGGAAGGGTGGGGGGGTGGTTCGTTATTAATGTGTGCATATGTACTTGGCCGTACTTGATCTAAAATGCTATAGTGTCCTGCTACAGTATGCTTATACTTGGCCGAGTGCCTTTATTGAGAGTCCCCCCCCCCCCCCCACACACACACACCGGGGGTGGGGGGGGCTTCTATTAAAGGATCTGGGAGCTCTCCTCATGTTTTGCCTTATTGTTAAGCTACTCCTTTAGCTCTCCGCACGGGAAATGCGGGCGATAATGCTGTATAGCTGGATAGCTGTATTTACAATATCGCAGCGTTTGCTTACGCGCTGTTCTCCGCGTGTTACCATTTACAAGCGCGGCTCTACCGTGTTTTCCTCGGTTTGCTTGTTGTGCTTTTTAGATCTGAATGTTTCTGAAGATTCACCCTAATGTGTCCCTCGACACTGAACGCGTTCGTGCATCTCTGCAGTTTATAATGTGACGGTGCAATGCTTATTGTGCTGATAGGTGGGTAGGATGGACAGGACACTTAAAAGTGGCGATAGTACGTCTCGAGTCATATCCCTGTATTTCAAGCAAGCGCTGACCTTAAATACTCTTAAGTGCGTCCCGTGCAGAAATATTTCTGCTGTCCTCGGCTGTTTCTCGCTCCGCTGAGCGCTTTGTGGCCATTATCTGTCAGGGCTGCCAGTGGCTCTGATTGACTGTCTCTTTGTATCGTCTCTTCGTTGTCGTAAATGCCGGGACCGGTAGCCTTACCAGCCTGCTCCTGTGATCACGTGGAAAGATTAAAACTTCGAGCCCGCTTCTATGTCCTTTTTCTAATTTCACCGAGTCCTTTTGTGCACCCTGATTGACAGCCCGTGCCGGTGCATGCGAGGCGCGGGCCCCAGTAGTAGAGTCTGCCATAATCAAGGTTTACTCCCGTTGCATTGCAAACCGGCACGTTCGCGAGCTGGGTGCGTGCGCGTTCTCCCGTGTTTAATGTCACGTGTGTGCATTAGCGGCTCGTGAGGGCTTTCTCAAACAGATTTACTCCGATCGCTCGCCTAATACCTGTAATTTGTGTGTGGAGCTGTATGTGAGGAGCACGTGTGAAAGACTCACTGATGGGAGAGGTTAGGGAGGCGAGTGGTTTGTTCTCTGTCGGCTTGGGCACCTGCCATTTCCTCACTTTTTGTGACTGTTGTCAGATATCAGGGATGTGTCAAACTGCACACACACGTGACTGAAGCGCGTAATCCCCATTAAAGTGAAGAGTTATAATGTTGACTGGTTCTGTTAAATAATAGGTGCTCACTATTTTTGACCTAATCGTATCAAGACACAAAAATTCTTTAAATCTCTCTCTTTCTCCCCCCCCCCCCCCCCCCCCACATGCATACACGTGTGTGTATGAGAAGTGCAGTCTCTCTGAGCCAAGGGATTGGAGAAGTTTGTGTTTAATGAGATCAAATAGAATTCCATTGATTAATAATTTACCTGCATGGACATCTGGGGGTAGGAAGACAAGCATAGCAATACATCACATTTGCTGCTTCATCTCTATGAGCTAATCCATCGGCTGACTGATGAATGTTTTGTTGTCTTTATATTTTATCTTAACGCTGGGATAATTTTAAGGCATGATTGAGGCATGGTAATAAGGAACATATGTAATATGATTGTAGCTGGTGTAAGTGTATACAGGAGCTGGAAACCTGTGTGCATCTAAACAAGAACAGTAAAAAAAAAAAAGCCACTTCGAGTGAGAAGGATGTCAGAGTGACATTACCTGGAATTACCTGAGTGAATGTGAGTGTGTGTGTGTGTGTGTGTGTGTAAGGGATTTGAGCTGTTCAGGTGAAATCATGGAATATCACAAAGATCCCTTGATGTGTTGCATGGCCTGTGGTATCTGGAAAATATAGAAGAAAATAGAAAGCGCAAGATAGAAAGCCAGAGAACAACAATGACCCCTGGACCTCCCTCTTCAAGTCTCTGACTTGTGACTGGTATTGAAAGTGAAATATGGATGTTTGAGGATGAGTATGAATGTGTACATGTGTTTGAATCTGTTTGTATGTATATGCATGTCAGCTCTCTGAGAATGTGCCACAGTATCTCTGACTGACTCAAGGTCATAAAGGACTATAGGGCTGATGTCTTCAGAGCTGCTATTTTGACTGGAGGACTGACTGAATTGCTGCTCTGAAAGGATAAGAGCATAAGACCAGTGAGACAGGCTCTCAGTGCTCTGCCATCCGTCAGCTTTTGTTGGATGAAAGTACATACAGGAATGCAGTGATGTTTAAAGAGCCGCTGAAGTCCTGGTCTGGAACTAGATTTTATAAAGAGTGGAATGCTGGAAGCAGGCAAGCAGCGCATAGTGAGATAAGCTTTTAAAAAATCCTTTAATGTTGTTTAGCATGACATGCACCAAAACAAAAAACAGTGATCACAGAATTTTGGTATTCTAGAACATTTTTCACAGTTGCATAGTATGGTTGGCCTTCCTGAAAGATTTGTGGAACTATGGCAAGTGCTTGCTGCCTTTAGGCTTTAATATATTACCTGTTAAATGTATTCTTCTTGTAACTGCAGATAATTCTGTATAGCACATGTATCTCTGTCTTCTCTCAGAGTTGTGCTGTTCTTACACTGAAGGAAAGCCAGGATGTTGTCAGTCTCTAATCTCTGCGTGCATGTGTGTGTGCGTGTGTGTGCGTGTGTGTGTGTGTGTGTGCGTGTTTTTGTAAGACTGCTGGATCTGCAGTAGAGTCATGCTGAACCCAAGGGTGCACTTCTCTTGGTTCGTCTCAGATGTGTATGGCTGTTTGTGTGGGTGTGTGCATGCGTGTTTAAACCCAGCTGTGAGTGCAAGACTTGCTGGATGGCTTTTGCTGCTGTGCACAGCTGTGCTCTCCACTTATCTTCCCTCCATCCTTTCCTCCATCTTTCTCATCTTGAGGGGATTACTGACTCAGTTCAGTGTTATCAGTGTTCCCCTCTTCCATTGTTAAAATCAGGACTATTGCTGTACAACTCATGCTACTCTCCTGTTGCACCTCTACACCTGTGAATCTAGTAATCTATTGATGAAACAGCAAACCTCTTCCGGATTTTTTTACTAACTGTCCGAGTCTGTGCGATCTAGCAGATACCGTGATTAATCAGTGTGTCACTCGACATAAGCTTGTAAAGTGAGACCATCTTTGCCAGCCAGTGAGAAAACAGCCAGTTATGCCATCATGGGTCTCTGGTGTTAAGACCTCTGGGACAAAGGTCATGTCTGCACTAGACACGCTCCTCTGTGGGGAACTGTATAAGCATGCCGTGCCACTACCCCATGTACTGTGACACGTGGAGTGCAGAGATCTGTGATGGGCATTGAATGACAACAGGTTTTCCCGACTGCAAATTCAAAAGAATTTGAACGGGTTTAGGAGTCAGAGCTTTTATTCTGATGTCCTTTGTACAAGATCAGAAGTGTCTGCTGTTCATTACAGTTCCCGCTAAACGGTTTTTCTTTCCTAAATGTCTCCTTTTTTTGACATCTTGACTGTAATAAATATTTCAGCATATTTGAGTGATGAAATTTGTTTCAAAATCCCGAAAGGTGCACACACACACACACACACACACACACACACACACACACACACACACACACACACACACACACACACACACACACAGACACATTTACACCCATCCACATTTACTGTGCACAAACACACATGGCAGAAGAGTTTTGCAACAAGCACTAGGCACCCTATAGAGCACTAAAAAGCGTTCACCACTGTGACGGAGGCCGTCACTTAGGAAGGTTAAATTGGTGCTCTTGTTGCTATGTGAGGGAGCTGGCTCTTTGGTCTGGTGGTCAAAGCTCCCAGTTACCTCCTGTCAGCCCTGGGTTTGAGTCCCCAGTAGGGGTGGCTGTCTTCAGCCTTCGTTGCAACCACTAACACTCATGACAAGAAGAGCCTTTTTGTTCAGTCCTGACACTGGAGAGGGTTCTCATCCTCTCCAGTGTCATGTGGCGACGTGAAGGGAAGTGACGAGCAAATCAAGAGGAAACCTATGGCTGAGCGCAGGCGCCCTGCCCCTCTGAGAGTCGGGCTGGGGATCAGGTGCTGATGGCAGTAGGCCCCTACGCATGGGCTCGGCAATCTGACTAGAGCTGGATGGGGCACAGGGTTAGAGATGGAGTTTCGGGCGTGCTACAAAGGGGACATCCAGAGAGGACATCCGCTGGTAACACTCAGTCCCGGAATGCATGGAGTGAGACTGAGGCAGAGGGCGGGCGGGAGAGAGGCTTTCTTGCCTTTTTCCTGAAGCTTTCCTGATGCTGTTCTCCTTGCCTTTACTCCCACTGCCTGTTGTAAGTCTGTCCTGTGTCTTTCTTTCCCTTTGGTGGTGTTGAAACATTTCTTTCTTAATTCTCGCTCTCTATTTCCATTGTTCTTTGCGCTTTCTCAATTTTTGTTTTTTTACCCCCTCTAGGTGTCTCTCATGCTTTTGAAATGTATATACCTGTCTGCTATCTGGCTGTCTATCTATCTGTCAGTCTGTCATTTTCTCATTCTCTTGCCATCAGTCTTTACTTTTTGCTCACTCTTTGTTAAAGCTCTTATTTAATACATTGATCACAGCCATTCATTAGCTATCTGAGGATGGCTTTTCTTTTCTGTTAAGGTTTTATACACACACACACACACACACACGCACGTATGCGCATATGCACTTATGCACACACACACACACATTCCTTCAATTTCTGTCAGAACAATTAGATCTTGAGGATGTACTAGTCATGGTAGGTCTAGGCATGTTCATCTCTGTTTGCGCACTCCGAGTAGTAAGTTGGACCTGAACTGAGTAAAAACTTTCTAAAGAATCCCTGAAGAGCAGTCTGTGGTAATTTGTCTTATAGTGTTTTGCAGCTGTAGGTCTCAATGCTGAGAACTTTGGAATTTGAGGTGGCTTTTCAGAAGTGACAATGCAGGGCGAAGTTTATGCTGAGTTGTTCTTTGGCTTACTGAGTAATAACTATTGGTTTCCTTATATGTGATGTGATGTGAAGTTGGGAAAGGACTACCATATAACTTGTGAAATTGTGTGTTTGCAGGCATTACATCTGGAGCTGAACTGTCCTTCACTATGGAGCCAAGTGACATCATCGCAGTTCAGCAGCAACCCCTGATGCTGCACTGCCAGGCAGAAGGAATCCCACCAATCACAACGCAGTGGAGGCGGAACGGAGCACCTCTGTTGGAGGACGAGAACTATTCCATGTTTGCCAATGGCTCACTTCTGATTGGCCACTTCCAGAGGACCAGGTCTGATGGCTTGTCTGATGAGGGGGACTATGAATGCGTGGCCCAGAACTCCTTTGGGCTGGTCGTGAGCCGCAAGGCTAAAGTACAGGCTGCCAGTAAGTAGCACCGTGCCTACACACACACACACACGCACACACACACACACACACGCGCACACACACACACACGTGCATGCACACGTGTCCTTACAGCGATCATCTCTGCATTACCACTGCTCTCTTCATAGAGACACGTCCACATCCCTTTACATGTTTTTTGGACATATATCTGATGTATATCATATATCTGCAACAGTGCCAGTAAACATAATAGCTATTGTAAAATGGTGGTATGTATTTATTACAAACAAGACTTGAAGCTATGGAGATGCTGCTGTTCTTCAACCAAACATCTCTGCTGAAGGGTTAGGGGGTCTGGATGGTCTGCCAGCACACATCTCATTAGTCATTTTTGGCAGTTTTAAAAGTTTCATACCTGACCCATTTACTCTAGAAAAGAATTTTAGTAAAACGGTGAATTAAAAATCTTAAACACCTTGAAGATTTCGGGTTATATAATGATAAGACAAACATTTGTCTCCTCTGAGGACACCAGAATCTGCTATCAGACTTGCTGTGTCTTGAATCTGCTATTATACTTGTCCATTTTGCAGTCATCAGTTTGAATGAACGGGACAACTGAGGTAGTGTGACTTTTAGAAAGTGTACAAGTAAACCCTGATCTGATCTTTCCATACATATCCCTAACTGTATGCATCTCCTGTTTTCTAAATCAAAGAAAAGCGACCAGAATTTGCACATTTCATGCAACTATCTGAATGTAGCCCTGGGTAGTCTGCAAATCCAGAGTCCTGTTTATGTCTGGTTGCTTCACACACTTCATACAATACAGCCTTTCTTTTCTATGGAGGTAAATTCCCTTTTCTGCTTTTGTGCGACACTTTGATGCTGCTGCTTTGGTTGTGATGAATATGGCGAGATCTGGCGCCCGCGTATCAGGATGCCGATGTGTAATCAGTGCACGCTGGGCTCCTTTTTCAAGCCTCTTTTGTCGGAGCAGCGATAATCTCAGCTGCCAGCGAGATGGCTGTCGAACGAGGGGGCGGAGCCATTCCTTTCTGGTCCCGCCCTCCCGCCGAGTGACTGCCAGAATGCATCGGCATCCAGGCCAGGTCTTCGTATCATGTGAGCTTCTCGCATGTCGCCGTCTGAAAGCCAGTGCGAGGGAACGGGCAGAGGATAACGTGAGGTGTGGAGGTCTCCTTAGAGGACAACGTGAGGTGTGGCGGTCTCCTCAGCCCTGCAGAGCTGCTAGCAGGAGCTGAGGATGGTGCAGTTTAGCATGGAGACCACCAGTGTGCTCAGAACTGTGGTTAGAAGCACTCACAAGGTGTGTTAATTAAAACGCATCTGGCAGTGTTAGTCATCACATTTGGGACATATCTGAATATCTTTGGCTCATGAACCCTTGGTCATACAGTCACAGCCCTGGGCACTGCTCTGACCATTCGCCATACAACACTCACTGTTGACTCCAGATCACTGAATACTCACTAAACACACACAGCAGTTTTGACTGGCCCTTCTTTGACAAAGAAAGGTATCTTCCACACACATATACGTATACAAACATACATGCACACACACACAGTCTCTCATGCACACATGGGTGCCCCCACCACACACACACTCTCTCTGACACACACACACACACACACACTCACATGCACACGCACGCCTAGTGAGGTGAGACTTTGCTGCTGTGTGAACAGACAGCATGCCACTGGGCTTGCTGCATGCACTCCGGCTCCAGTCTCAGCAGGACAGTGGCAGCAGAGCCGTCAGCCTGTCCCAGGCGCCGAGGAGTCCCAACGTCCGCCGCCAGCCTCAGCCCCCTCCACTCAGACATGGCGTCGGGCTAGAGGAGGAGGCTGGGGAGGAGGGGACCAGCACGGCCACGTGGCAAAAGGCTGGCATACACGGCCATTTTTCCCCTGGGTGTAGATGGAACACATCAAAGAACATCATCTTTTTTCTTTTCTTTTTTTATAAATGTATTTATTTACTTTTTTTTTTTTTTTCCATTTTGACGCCACCACAGCTTCACTCTGTATTATTGTCATCTGCATTAACACATATCTGTGCATCTCGCCGTGGCTTTTAGCTGACTAATTTGCATTCGGTAGATGAGGTGTGTGTGTGTGGGGGGGGGTGGGGTGGGGTGGGGTGTGTGGAACAGATGCATTATAGGAGGGAAGAGAGATAGGACAGAATTATTATGTGAAGAGCTACTACAGTGCGGTGTGAATAATTTAATTGTTATTATGATCTGAAGTAGATATGAAATACAACAAAATGAAAATCTGGGTGAGGAATTATTAGCTCATGAATAAAGATGATGGCCTCTCGTGACAAGGGTATTACAGCAGAAAGAGCCTCTTCAGAGCAAATGAACTGGGCTGTCCGGCAGTGGAGGTTGAAGACTGGGAAAACCAATATTATTCCTCTTTCTGGTCCAGCGGTCATAATTCTTTTTAGTGGCACATGCATTGTGAATAATGGCCAGGGCTTGCGTTTCCTGTTTCTAGGCCGCCCTGTGACCTTTTGACCCCTGATCCCTGGGCTGAGGGGTAGGGGCGCAGAGTGCGGTCTCTGTAATGTACAATTATGTGAAAGACATGTTAGGAGTGGTGATTGTGTGTGTGCGTGCATCTTTGTGTGTTACATATTTGTGTGTGAGCGTGTTTGTGTGGCGTGCTGACGCAAGAGCAGGAAGGGGGTTGATGAGAGCGTTGAGTGAAGAAGAGTGCCTCAGGATGTGGCCTCTTCGTAAATGACCCCCTTACCCCATTCCAGGATCAGCAGTGAGCGCGCCCCCTAGAGAGGCGCACACCTCCCTGGCCCCTTTTCCCCAGGAACCCTCCAAGCATCATCGCTGATCTCTTCTGTGTGCCCCTTTATCTGACAGGGCCGTCTCTTTTGTGACTCAAACAAAGGCCCCCACCGCGGCTGTGATCGCGTCGGGCAGCCGCTGTTGATGCCGGCGAGGACGCGAGGCGAGATTGTCCCTGATTGTCTCCACTGTGTCCAATCAATGAGCCTCTAATGGGCCCTCCAGGTGTTCTGCTGGAGATGAGCTCTGATCTTTAGATCACTGCGCTCTGTAAGGCCCGTGTACCTCCCACCCTGGGCATTGTTGGAACATGAAGCAAAATCCATATTTCCTTTTTTTTTAAAAAGCCGCGGACAACGCGTCATTCTCCTCCCTGCTGATTCCCTACCTCTCCTTTGTGTGCTACCTCTTTTCCTCACGGCGTGAGGGTGTGTGAGCTGCTGCGTCCCAGTGTGGGTGGTCATAGCAGGCGACGCGACACAACATCAAAAGAGCGAGCAGTTCCTCTTTAAGGAGATGAAAGGGGAGGAGCGGAGAGGGCAGCGGAGGAGATGAAAAAAGACGAAGCATGTTTCCTCTTTGACACATCCTGCTCGTCCTATTCCACAAACTGTAAAAACTCACTCGGAAACTATAAAGAAAGTGTAAAA
This sequence comes from Electrophorus electricus, assembly GCF_041902795.1. Classification (NCBI taxonomy): domain Eukaryota; kingdom Metazoa; phylum Chordata; class Actinopteri; order Gymnotiformes; family Gymnotidae; genus Electrophorus; species Electrophorus electricus. The sequence goes on from NC_137519.1 coordinate 12,342,228, forward strand.
TGTGAAGTGTTCTTAGATACCGCAGTGAACTACTGCCTCTGCCTGGGCCGCGCGGGGTTAACTTTACCCATCCTCCCCCTGGGCAGTGCTGGGTCTACCGTGCCCGTCCCTGCTCGGCGCGCCCGCAAGCTGCCAGGCGTGTATCTGGCATGGTGGCCCCCACTCAGCCTGAAGGCCCACCACCAGCCGGGCGTATTTAGCATTTAGGAGGCCTCCCTCCTCCCCACGCTCGTCCTCTCCACCCCCCACAAGCTCTTTCAGGCTTTCTGTGGCGTGCCGACGCCCAGGAGCCGGGCCCTTTCTCCTGTGCTGAGTGCAGTGACACAGATCTACTCCTTGGCCTCCCTCTATATCAAAGGGCTTTTACTTTGTCTGTCGCTCCCTGCTTCAGTCTCCATTCTTTTTTCCTTTTTTTCTTCTTCTTGTTTTTGTGCTCTTGATCAATTTGTACCACCGGGTAATATGGGCCATTACGGGACCCCTTGTAACACTGGTGAGAATGGCAAAGAACAAGCTGTGATTAGCGAGGGCTCTCCTGCAGCCTGCATGCATGGCCCTCACCCAGCCCCATCCACACCCTCCACACACATGCCTGCTTTCCTTCGTAAATCCTGCTTCCATTTTCTTGGGCATGAACCGCTCAGTCCGGGCTGTCTCCAGTGCCCAGCCTTTTCAGGAAACACTGATCTGTAAAAGTTATTTCTTTCATGGATTTTTGTCCTCTTTGACTTTCCCTAGGTGCTGTTTTCAGTCTCTCTCTCTCTCTCTCTCTCTCTCTCTCTCTCTCTCTCTCTCTCTCTCCCCTCATTAGCTTGGTCTCAGGAAGCTTTTCATCATCTGAATGAAGCACTGGGATAGTAGGGTGCACTGAGCGGTGCTATTCCACACCTCCCAGCTTCTACCTCCCCGCCCACTCTTGTCGCTTAGCAACCAGTCAAAAAAGCCTCAGTCACCCAAAAGCTTTTGGGGATCCACTGATAGCACAAGCTTTTGTCCCATTCTTTAAAAGTAATTGGAAAGAGTTTAAGCTTTGTTAAGTTAGAATTTACCTTCTCTCCTCCTTTGGCCGTCCTGCCGAGCATTTCGTGGTGTAATTGACCAGGGCTGTCCTGTGTTGGGATTTGCAGAATCAGGACTGAAGTAGTTTAGGCAGAAAAAAAGAAAAAAGAAGAGAGTGTGAAAGAGGGGATTGTGAGGGGGAATGCAGCACTTGAATAGAAGCGGGTGGCTAATCACACCAGTTTAAATGTTTTTGCAGGTTTAAATTGCAGACTGTTTCATCAGTTGGAGTAGATTGCTTTTCTGCAGATCAGCACACAGTTTATGATCTAATCGAGCTGATGAGTTTGCTCAGCTGGGTTAGTCAAGGCAGGCAACTTGCTCATCTGTGTTGGTTGAGAAGGTCAGTTTGCTGAACTTTGTTGGTCCAGGTTAGGTAGGATCATGAACTGGCACATCTGGGTGGGATGAGAGGGTGTGCGGGTTGAGGCAATAGGTGCGAACAGTTAACTGAGAAATTTGCTTGAGTTGATTGACATTTTTTTTTTAATGGTTGAGCATTGTTTGGTACCTGGTGATTCAAATTCTCTAAATCTGTCGCACCTTAAGCAGACACTCAAAATCAGCACAGTGATGTGTTTGATGGCCTAGACTTCACAAATAAACACCACTCTGTAGTAGGCAAATCTTCCAGAACAATGTGTTGACTTATAGACTTCAAAATATAGCCAGATGCAAGAAGGATAAGGGAAAGTCTCTCTCTCTCTCTCTCTCTCTCTCTCTCTCTCTCTCTATCCTCTGTCAGTCTCCCTGTACCCTTTGGCTCACCTGATTCTGACTGTCTTGTCTTCATCAGTCACCTGTAAATCTTCATTTTCTTTGTCTGGAGGCCCAGAGTAACACCTGTCTGGAAGACACTGTTATACTGGCCTAGAGCTCTCACTGGACGTTCAGGTGTAGACAGAACATCTCTGTGTAAAAGTAAAGAACAAAGCAGTGGCAGAGAAGGACAGATAACCGGGAAGAAAAGTCATTCATTAGGCTTGTGTTTTACTTAATACAGAGTAAACCAAGTCTCTCCAGAGTCCATTTCTCCACAGACAACCTTCATGAAGGAGACCCAGACGTACTGTCTGAAAAAGCAGTCCACTGAGAATATAAAATGACACTAAAAATAGTGCTCTAGTCGGTTTTCCATATAAAAACATACAAAGGCATTGTTTATGCTGCTTTGCTTGTAAACAGCATGTTGAAGCGCTCAAAGCTGGTCACGTGACTCGACAGGGCGACTATGTCCCGAGGGTGTGGTCGGTGTCCATCAAAAGGAAAAAGAACGGCACTTTAGCAGCCCATTGTTCAGTGTGAACCTTTTTAAAATCCTTTTTCCCCCACTGACGTTCCTCACCACCTTATCTTGTCAGCTGCGGAGTTTGGACTCTCCGTCAGCCTTTCCAGCCTTGTGCTGAGTTTCAATCTCTCTCGCACGCCAGCCTCCCTCTCTTCTTTGCACCATCGCTGTCTTCTCTGTCTTTTCGCTCTGCTTCTTTTGCTGCGAGATTGCCAGAGATGATACTGTAGCATGGCTGAGCTAGTCAGGGGGTAGGGCTGCTTGATGCTGTGGTCTCCTGCTGGTTGATAACGTCTCTCATGTGCTTCTCTGTCCCTGGATAAGTGCCAGGCCTCTGTTATCCCCAACTCTGTGGTATCAGAGAATAAGTAGCATAATGACATACACAGTTTGCTGTGATCATGGGGGTCTGATTCATAGCAGCGGAATGCTTTGTAGTCAGGGGAAATGTCATATATTGGTAGCAAAGTGAAAAATTATATCACTGATAAAGAAAATACAGCAACGGTCAAGCAGCAAAGGACAGTCTCGGGGGAAAGGAGGGGGCTAGAAGGTTTGAATTGAACTAACATGATGTAGAGAGAGAGAGAGACAGACAGAGCGAGGGGGGAGGGAGACTGAAATTAGAGCAGGTCCAGAGATACAGAAGCATCTGCCAGTATTTTCCCTGCTTTCTCGCTGGAGCTGTGTGAGGAGGAAGCTCGAGACAGCTCTCTCCTTTCCTGTAGATGCAGTTTGTTTGGGGTCTGTGCACAAAAACAAGAGTCATACAAGCACAAAGAACGTGTAGTAGAACATGCCAACCTGCTAGAAGACATCACCTTTGACAGTGACACGGATTTCAATCGGACTGTATCAGGGCAAACAAATTACACATCGATTTTTCTTCCCGTGTTGCGGTGCTTGGCTAGCTGGCCGCTGGTGTTCAATGTCTTACCTGATGACTTCAGTGGCCTGTGAGTAGTTATACTGACCTAAGTGCTTTAAGTGGTCAGGCTGTGTGAACAGCCCTGGTTGCTGTAGGTTCACCTCAATTAAATGTAGGAACGCACCATACCACTGGTACCATGTCAGAAAGTAATTGCTTAGAATTGCCAGAATGAACTTTCAGACCCAGTCATAAATGTGTTTTGTATTTATTACGTTCTCAGCTGCTTAGTTTCACAGCGAGGAGTAGCCTAGCTAGACGAACTCAAGCTAGAAATGGCTAATTTTAGCCAGGCTTCACTCATGGAGAAAGGCTTGGTGCACCTCACTCTTATTCATCTTCCACCAACTTTTCTGTCCGTCTTCTTTCTTTCCGACTATACCTCCCTTTTTCACTCTTTTTCTCTACTCCTCTTTAAAAAAAAAAAAAAAAGGTTGTGCAGCCGTGGTGTTGACTGACAGGTTCTGGAGAGGGATGGGACGAGCAGCTGTCGCTCCTAGCGCTTCCAGTGCTCCCAGTGCTCCCAGTCCCTCCTGAACCGCTCCCGGCTCTTGAGGGAACAGAGGGTGCACCATTTTAAATTCCACCGGCATCTCATCACTCCGAGGCGCTCCTTCATTCCACATTCACTGCTGCCATACGGAAGGCGGGCGGCACAGCCGAGTCACTAAGACATGCTAAGACATGCTCGCATAGCATCTATCATTTGCTATTAAAATGATAGCAAGGCTTGCATCAATATTAGCATGTGAAAATAACATTTATGTAACCCACAGATGGGGAGTATGTGCTGTTGGGCAGGTTTGGTGACATGAGGGGTCTTAACCGTGACCTTGGGTTTCCATTTTTGATGAGGGGGCTTTCATGGGTGCTCTGTGTTTGGGGGCACAGGGGGGTAATGTATTCCGTCTTGTTCCGGACCACCCCTGACTTTCTGAAGATTGGGGGAAGGGTCCCTCCTGCCCAGCTAAAGGGTGTGATTTAGGGCTCACTGGGGAGGATTCCACAGTAATAGAGGTCAGAGATGAGTGGGGCAAGGTCAAAGAAAAGGTCACATGTCAGACTGAGACGGAACAACTTTTCCGTTACTGGATTTTAGAGCTGCTTTTATGTGTGTGTGTTTCTGTGTGCTTGTGTGGGTGAGTGTGTGTGTGTGTGTGTGTGTGTGTGTGTGTGTGTGTGGGTGGGTGGGTGTGTGTGTGTATGTCTCTGTGTGTGTATGTCTCTGTGTGTGTGTGTGTGTGGGTGTGTGGGTGTGTGAGTGTGTGTGTGTGTGTGTCTGTGTGTGCACGCATGGATTCTGTGTGTGGCTGCAGCTTTCTTTGCATTCCTCTGGTGAAATCCTTCTGGTGTTTGACCTTCTGTGTGTGTGTGTGTGTGTGTGTGTGTGTGTGTGTGTGTGTGTGTGTGTGAGAGAGAGAGAGAGAGAGAGAGAGAGAGAGAGAGAGAGAGAGAGAGAGAGAGAGAGAGAGAGAGAGAGAGAGAGAGAGAGAAGGAGCACTTTTGTGTGTCTTTATGTACATGTGGGGGTGTGTGTGTTTTTGAAAACCAATTCATCCATGATACCTGTAACTTGGTGTGTATTCCCATGGTATGGCCCCACAGGCAAATATCTTAGCCCGAACCCCACCAAATAAACCCTGGGCTTGTTCACTGTCCCTGCCTCTCAGCTGTGTTACACAAAACGTCTCCTTTACAGCAACTAGCGCAGTTAAACTTGCTTTATGGAGACCAAATTATCCACCAATAAAAATCACCCTCTTCCTGTGTTCCTCGGGTGCTGGATAGTTTGCCCGAACTGGGAGAGCAGTGTAAATGTGAGAGGGGGAGGAAGAAGAGGCTGAGAAAGGCTGCAACTAACCCCACAGCTGTGTGTGGTGGGCAGTCAATGGTGTATTCCTGAGCTGGAAGCAGAGGCTTGGCTGTATCGGTTTGAGACTATAGTGGGCCGTGGTGCGATTTGTTGGGCTAGTTCCAGGGTGTAGCATGTTGAGGGTCAGGTTTGTGTGTAGGGGGTTACCGTTGGCAGTGATCGTGAGCCAGGCATCGGCTGTCACCCAGGCAACCACATCGTCTCAAACCTCCTTTGATTGACAGGCTTTCCTACTCCCTTGTCCCCGCCCGCTTTTGTGGTCTGCTTCTTCGGTTCCTCTCTCTCCCTCCCCAACCTCCACCTTCTTTTCTCCTAGCGCCTTCTCCCATCTCAGTCTTTACACCATGATGGCAGGGTCATAGGTCACTGTAGGACAGGGAGGGGGGAAGTGTCACTGGGGCAGAATGCTCCTCCTGTTCCCAACCCCCACTGACGGTGACCTCGGCTCTGGCTGTGGGCGGAAAAGCCGGCTTCCTCCCGTCCGGGGTCCGTGCGCACGCGGCACATCCCTGCCTCTGCGCGCTCCCCAAGCGCTGCAGATTTGTCACGCCGCCGTGAGATCTCTTTCAGCTGTTCCATGTTTCTCTGGTGCCCGGCCAGCAGGCGTAAACTCTCTTTCCCGCACGGAGCTTTGTCTCACGTGGTCCACGGCACATCTGACCCTGACCTTGTCCCACGGACGTTGTCACCACGGATGTCATCACCGTCCACCCGAAGTCTGAGTCTTTATCCCAGATTGTTCAGCTTAGTTAAAGCTGGTCTGAACGGTCGGCGTTCCGTAACGGCTGCCCTCTGACGGAGTGCATCTTGCACTCCTTGGTCCTCCAGTGTTGTTAAACGTCTTGTTCTCACATATTAGCTGGTGATGAACAGACCGGCTCTCGAACAGTCTGTTTGAACGGTTTCTTTGATTGGTCCCTTTGTCACGTGGGGACGATGCACCTGAAGTGGACGCAGAGGGTTAAAAGCCTCGGCAAGATACGGAACGCTGTGGGCGCTCAAGGCCCAGTCGGAATTCCACAGGAACCAATTAGACGGAGTTGCTTGCCGGGTTGGAATGTGAGAGGCGGGGCGGGGGGGGGGGGGGGGGGGGTTTCGCAAAAAAGGCCACAGTGGCTCTTTCATCTGCAGCTCAATCTGGACATGTTTGCGCCTGTGCATGTGTGTGAGGTCATGCGTGAGAGTGCGTGAGAGCATGTGTGTGACAGCACAGGAGCAGTGAGAATCATTTGTGCAAGTGATTTTGTTTTTGTCGCTTTATTTATTTATTTGCTGCTGCTGTTGGGGTGGACGTGGCGTTCTGTCCTATTACATCCCAATACACACACATGATGAAAGCGCGTTCTCATTATCTGCACAGGCAGAGCTGGAATGGTGCATGGTGGTCTCTGGTGAAGAAAGGGAAGATGAAAGAAAAAGAATAGATAGAGGGAGAGAGGGGGAGGAGGGCGATAATGTGAAATGTGACTACCATGTGTTGGTGGTCTTAGATGCTTCCGGTGTCTTTATTGTTGCTGAGCTGCAGCCTTGAACTTGGGTGGAACATTCCATTCTTCCACATGGCTGAGACTTCGCGAACCCATCAGTTCTGTTTGTCACTTTGGCTTCTCACACACTCACATGCACGTACGCACACACACAAGCGCCCACATGCGTGCACGCACACACACACGAACCTACACGCATCTATACATGTCCATGCTATGCATCAGTACATCTGCTTGTCATTAGCATTGTGTTTTGATGTCAGTGTTGCGTGCTTGTTCTCAAAACCATGCAGCATGACCATCAGAAATGTCTTTTTATGCTTCAAGGTGAAGTTACCCATCCTGTGATTCATCCTGAGTGTTAACTTGTTTACCTCCAGCGCTGACTCTCTGAGTTTTTGAATATGAAAGATTTGGTTTTGCATATGAAATAGTGACTTTCTAGGAAACAAGGGACTCTAAATGAATTTTTAACTCACAGACAGGAACAGCATGCTACCTGGGAAAAAAATAACAGTCTGGAAAAAGAAACCTAAAACCTTTTGGTTATTTCAGTAAAACTACAAGTAAATTTTGAAGTAAACTTTTTTTTCTTTTTTTTTTAAACAAGGATTTTGCTAGCTTTACAAAGGGCTCTAAATAACTCTGTTGTTCTGGGGATTTGTGTGACTAGTGTGGTTTGTGTGGTTACTGTGGCTTGTGTGAATAGTGTGATTAATGTAGCTGAATAGCATGTGACAGGTAATGTAGCATACTAAACCACAGGTTAGTGCTTCATCAATACTGTCTATCTCTGTCTCTCTGCATTTCTCTCTCTCTCTCACTCCTCGTGTCTCTCGCTCTCAGTTTCAGGCCCTGTCTGCCACTGCTCTGGCAGCCATTTGCCCCGACCGTCAGGGTGGACATGGCTGAGCCTGCTTCTGCCCTTCCGCTGGTCTGCTTTATCGTTATTCTAGCTGTGCTGTTTTCCATATGTCGCTCGACACAGGGCCAGTCTGAGCAGGGAGACTGGCAGACTGGCTCTGCTCCTGGACTCAGTGCTTGACCCTTGTTATGTCCAGGTCAGGGAAAGTGGCTGTAGTTCAGTAGTATGTAAGACTGCTAGCACTGAATTTGGCTTGTGTGTGTGCTTGCGTGTGCTGGAGATAGAAGCTCTTTGTAGGAGTATTTTTTTTTTTTTTTTGGAAAATATAAGGCATTTGTTGTATACAGGCATGAATTGTGAATATTTGGGGGGAAAATGAAAGAAGAGTACATTGTGTGACTTTTTACTGGTGGCAGAAATAACTCCCATTTCTTATCTGTCATAGCAGCATAAAACTATTTAAATCTACTGAGCAGCTGAGCTGTTTAAAATGGATATTACCTAGGAAAGAATAAAGGTTGTTATCTATTTTCATTTATTAGGAATTTGGTGTAAAGTTTATTGTGACCTGCTAACTTTGGAATGTGTGAGCTGTGCAGATTAACAGACTTGACAGTGTGCTGGTTATGGTGCCTTTCTGCAGTCAGAACCACTGGAGTAAATTATTTCCTTATAAAATAGACACCTTTACTATGGTTTTACTTGTAAGTTCACTATTAGAAGGTTAGTTCCAGTTTTCTGCAAATTTTCCAAAATCATGAAGTTGAAGTGAATGGCTAAATATAGTGTATATCTATAAATACAACACCAAGTATTTTGTGGACACCACTCCTAATAACTGAGTTCAGGTGTTTCAGACACTGCTAACAGCTGTATAAGATCAAGCACCTAGCTATGCTTTAGCCATGGATGGACAAACAGTGGCTGTAGAATAGTCATGCTGAAGAGCTCAGTGACTTTAAATGTGGCTCTGTTATTGTATGCTGCCTAAGACAAGCCTGTGCTCACTATACGCAATGCCAAGCGCTGGCAGGAGTAGTGTGAGCACACTGCCACTGGAGCAGTGCAAACATGTTCTCTGGAGTGATGAATCACACTTCACTATCTGGTAGTCTGATGGATGAACTGTGCTGCATAGTGCCAGCAGTAGAGTGTGTGGAAGGACAGTAACTGTCTGGGGCTGTTTTTTAGAGCTTGGGTAGATTCCTGATTCCAGAGAAGGGTCATGTTAATGCTACAACATGCAAAGACATTTCACACAGTGATGTGCTTCCAGCTTTGTAGCAACGGTTTTCTGTTCTTGTGTGACAAGCAAAGTGCATAAAGACATGGTTTGATGAGTTTTGTGTGGGGGAACTTCAGTGGCTAGTACAGACTTCTGACCCCAACCCTATTGAACACCAGAATTGGAATGTCGATTGCAGGCCAAGACTTCTTGTCGAACATTAGAGCCAGACATCATAAATGCCCCATTGTTCTTGAATTCTCGTGGGTCTGATGTAGTTATAGTCTTAAACAATTCTTTGTACTGTCATCGTGGTTTTTTATTTGATTGTATGATATCTGGTTATTATAACACATCTAGATTGTTTGTCAAACTAGGAGGGCACACAGATTGATGCTTCCTCACATATGTACAGTAGCATGTGTATTCTGTGTGTATAGATGAGCATAAGTGTGAGAGCTCGTGCTGCATGTCATGTATCATACGTTTCATCCTGAGTTTTGGTGGCTGTGTAATTTGCCTCACGTTCCCAAGGGAGAATGGTTTTAGAAGGCCTAGCCCCATGCTGTGTGTGTGTGTGTGTGTGTGTATGTGTGTGTTTTTATATTAGCATGAATTCATATGGATTAGCGAGTGCTCTGGAGGGTGAGACCCCTGATCAGCCCCAGAGATGATTTCCCTGGTGCCCTTGGTCAGCTGGGGGCTAGGGGCCTCAGTGGAGGCAGAGGGAAAAAATGCTCGGGAACAAAACAAAACAAAAAAATCAGAGGAAAAAGAAGCCAGGCCAGCTGTCCGATAGAGGAGGATGATGGACGAGACGAGAAAGATGGAGACCAGAGAGAAAGGAGGCGGAGTCACAGTGCCTTGCCCCTTGACCTTACACAACAGACGCACACACAATTGTGGCCCAGTAGTTACGCAACAGTAGCAGTACACAGATGGTGCCGTTCATGCGCTGGATTCATGTCTGTTCTCTGTAATTTTTTGTGCTGATTGAATCTTTTGATGAAATCGGCCATTCGTGTCATTTATTCTGGAAAGTAATGTGTGAATGGTAAAGGGCTGGGGCACAGATGATGCATCACACAGTTTCATTGTTGTCAGGTTTGCAGACAAGTTTGAACAGACCAAATGCACCCAAGAAATAGTAGTGACAAATAAAGAACTGAGTACAGTTTTTCTCTTTGAATGAAGCGTGCAGCTGGTCACTGTTTTAGACATATACCCGCGTCGTGCGCGGGAAAGCCCAGCGTGACCTAATTCATTGTGATAACGATACCGTCGTCTCATTACCCACCCCTGTGAATAGCAAGCGTGCTGTGGTTCTTTGAGTGTGATGTGACAGGATCTTTTACCAAAGCATTTGGGGCACATTAGCATACGTGATCTTGATCACCCCCTACTGTACCACTTGCTGAGAAGGTAAACAGAGAAGGTCTCCCAAAGTGGTTCTTGCCGGTTGGGTGGGATAGTTGTTTCACCTAGAGAGAGGCGCCCTGGTGTAGGCGCTGGTGTAGATTTCACATTCTCCCTGTTACCCCCTTTCTCATGTAGTTTGGCTGTCCCCCCGGTGATCAAGTCTCTGATAGCCACACACACACACACACACACAAACACACACGTGCAAACCCACATGTGAGATGGCACTGTGTTGCCCTAGATTGTGATTAATGACCACAATTCAGTCCCGAAAAATCCCCTGGAGTGGGTGCCAGTTGTCGTAGGCTGAGAGGAGGGGAAAAGAAACTCATTAATGCTGTCAGTGGAGCTGACGGAGCAGGCGAGGGTGTGTGTGTGTGTGTGTGTGTGTGTGTGTGTGTGTGTGTGTGTGTGTGTGTGTGTGTGTGTGTGTGTGTGTGTGTGTGTGTGTGTGTGAGTGTGTGTGTGACTAAGTGCGCATATTAGTTGTATACTGCTTTACTTGTATGTTTTGTGTGTGTGTTTATGTGGGTGGCTGGATGAGGGGTAGTGTTTATGAAACCATGTCACCACTGTGTTGTGTGGAGAGGTGAGTCCCATGTTACCCACTTAAGCTGTCTGCAGGAGATGTGCCTCATAGCTTGGAGATATATGCACACGAGTCATAAGCTTCAGACAGACGGATTTTAATGGGCAACTGCTCCACATCGATCAGGCACGAGACAAACGGACGTTCTCACACATGCGTGTGCGTTCCCGGCCGGCGCTGATCCGAATCTGTCTACCTCCAGCAGATGGAGTTGGGTTCACCTGTCTCGCCTCTGTCTGAGAAGTGGCATGTCTGTCTTTTCAGGTAAGCGAATGGGAGTGAAAGTGATATGAGATGGAGAGGGAGAGTGAGCGGCAGGGAGGATGAGAAATAAATGAGAATATAGGGGAGAGAGAGAGAGAGAGAGAGGGAGAGGGAGAGAGAGACATAGAGGAAGGTATCCAAAAATTTAGCATAGTTGTGGATACAGACAGGAGACAGTATTGTCACAGTGAGACACACACACACACACACACACACACACACAGTGACACTACACTATGTCTGGGTTGTTGTGGAACCTTCAGATTGTTCAGATTGTTGCCAGGGCATATGTGCACACACTTATTTTGACAGTATCAAAGTGAATTACATCAGGAGCCTGCACAGTGTTAGTCTGTCTCAGTGGTAATGTGTGCTTGTTACATATTGTATGTGCTTGTTACATATTGTATGTATTCAAATACTTAATATTTCAGTGCTGTGCAATTTATCTATGAAAATATATAAACAGGAACAAAACAAATATTCCAAAGCAGTAATATACAAAAACAAATAGTATTATTCTGTAGTTTTTTTCATCCTTTTATTAAAAAAGAACAGTTTTGATTCCCGTCCTTTTGCCTTTAATCTGAACTCACTGAGGAGCTTCTCGCACATACACGAACCATGTGACTTAACCTCCGACTCTGCTGAGTTGGTTCGGTCAGTGTGTGTTAGCGCCCCACATGGATAATACATCCTACAAAAGTGAATGTATAGCAACAGGCTGTAATTAAATCAAAGAAATAGCAAAGTGTCCCCCCCCCACTCTTTGCACAGCCAGTAATAACCCCTCCCCTGCCCACATGCCTGCTCCGTGGTATGTGTTTATTGTTGAGTGCACGTCTGTCTGTTTGCTGTTGTTTGTATGCATTTGTTATCGGTGCACCAATACCACCCATACGGAAAGTAGTCTTTTGAAATGTCTGTTCCAGCACAGAGTTATGAATATATCAACATCCCTCAAAAAAAAAAAAAATCATCTTTCTGTATAGTCAGCGACCTCACTGACGATATGAACTCATTTGAATTGGCAGCAGAAGTCTTCATCTTCTTAAGTCATCTGAGAGAGAGTCCTGTGACACAGGTGTGGGACTTCATACACTACTTCAGAAATCTGCTGTGACAAAGTACAGCTAGCCATTACTCTGTCATGGGAGGAAAATGCAGGATCTGTATGAAATTATTTTAATTACACTTATATTCACTCAGTTTTGTATGTCAATTTGTACTCATGCTTCAAAGCTTCAAATTATTTAAACATAAAAAAACCTCTATATTGGAACGATTAAAGAATTACAGAATAATATCAGAGCATATACTCTTAGTGTGGGTATATGTGGGTGGGTGGGTGTGTTTTTGTGTGTGTGGGTGTGTGTGTATTTGTGTATATGTGTGTGTGATGGAGTTACATGGCCATGTGTCTGTTGAATATCTGTGACAACTATTCATCAATCCCATACAAGCACATACGTACATACATACATGCATACTTATCACACACTTATCAAACTCTGGCATGGCAGTTAAGCAGACACCCAGCCACCAGCCTTGACTGCTCAGAATTGTTTCTCTGTTTGCCTAAAACTGATCTTGCTTATATAGCAGTTGATATTTATTCTTATGTGAGTGGGGGAACTACATAAGTACATAACACATAGAGATTTACACCGTGCACGTGTGTGTGTGTGTGTGTGTGTGTGTGTGTGTGTGTGTGTGTGTGTGCATGCGTGCGTCTGCGTGTGTGTGTGTGTGAATAAGTCTCGACAGTGGTGCTCTAATGAGGGGGAAGTGATTTGGCTCTGGGGAGAATTGTGGTGCCAAATGTCCATCACTTTGTTATTCAAAAGCCAGAGTCCCGTTTCATTCGGCCCAAGATCCGACCCTTTTAGTTTCGGGGCTGACAAACTGGAGTGGGAAAGGGAGAAAGTAATGACTCTTCCATTTGAATTTAAATAGTGGCTACCCCCCCCCCCCCCCACAGCTGTCCCGGCGCTTTCAGTATTGGAGAGTGTGTGAAAGTGAGCGAAGCACAGAGCAGGGCAGGCTTTGTTTGCGAGCGGCCAGCCCTTACAGTACGTTTGATTGATTGGGGGGTCTTTAGTGTGCACGAGAGCTCTTGGGTCGTATCACTGGATTCACAGCTCGTAAGGGAAATGAAGCCAGACTGAAGCTGCAATCGTGTATCGGCCCAAGCGGTGCACACGTAGCGGCCGAAGTGGCGCACGTGTCCGTTGGTCTGTGCATCACCGTGTTTCAGGCTGATATAGAGTGTGATTCCGGCCATGGCCGAAGCAGACACAGGCACGTCTGCCTTTTGCAGTGTGTTAAGAAAAGATCATGTTTTTTAAAAAGGAAGAAGGCGCATTGCACAAGCTAGGCAGTGAGTGCAGGTCTGGCCCATCTGATAAAAACATTCATACTTAGAGGAAATGGAGGAAGAACGCCTGCTACTTACCTTTATAAATAAGAATATTTTCTTAATGACTTGCTTGGTTAAGTTAAAGGTCAAATAAATAAGAAGGGAGTTCTTAGGGTGGGTAAAAGCTCATTGTAGGTTCATGAAGATTTTTTGTCTTTCCCAGGAGCTTATAAGCAGTATTATTGATCCAGTTTAGGCAGATACTTGCAGTTCAACATAGTACTCTCTTCAACAGTATGTCTAACTACCCAACTAACATTTAAAAAACTGTGTGTGAGTCTTTTCTCTACATTTGCTATAAAAAGCAGAAAACACTGACCCTTGAACCAGGGGTTTGTCTAAGTGTGGATGTCACTGAGTGTCACTGAATCATGCAATGCATATGGTTTATGAAATTTTTGTAGAAAACACCTTTGGAATCAGGGAAAGTGAACTGAGTAATTCAGCACTATGTAGCACCAGAAGCATCTGTCAGTCTCAGGTTGTACTCACAGGGAGTGCGTCCGTGCGTATGTGTGTCTGTGTATGTGTCTGTATATGTTTGTGTTTTCATGCACATTTGAGAGCGTGAGGGTGTGAATGTGTTTGTTTCTATGCACAAGTGAGAGCGCCTGTGTGTTTGTGTGTGTGCATGTGTATATATCTGCTCTCATCTTTGTGTGTGTGTGTGTGTGTGTGTGTGTGTGTGCGTGCTCGTACACAAGTGTGTGTGTGTGTGTGTGTTTGTGCGTGCCCACATGTGCCCCTCATGGCAGGCTGGCAGGGAGTTGTGCCATGCTGGGTCTTGCTTTATGGCCCGTGTAAATATTAGACTAGCCGTGTACATCCCATCCTTCTGTCACACTGAGCCATCCTGCCAGCAGGGCTGTTGGGACACCTCTCCCTTCTCCCCTCCTCTGTCTCAGAGACCCAGTCTGTCTCTCTCTCACTCATCCTGACACAGCATTGCTGTATGTTTGGAGAACACTGCAAAGATCGATACACATGTAATAGATACAGGAGACAAAGCCCACCTCCCCCTCTCCTAGTGTGTGCAGGTGGAGGGACGCAGTGTGTTTCCTCCACTGCTGGGAGCCAAGAAAGGGGAGGGATTAGGGTGATGTGATGCTAATGAGATATTAATGAAGAAAAGGAAAGGGGAGGGATTATGGTGATGTGAAGCTAATGAGATATTAATGAAGTAAAGGAAAGGGGAGGGATTAGGGTGATGTGATGCTAATGAGATATTAATAAAGTAAAGGAAAGGGGAGGGATTAGGGTGATGTGATGCTAATGAGGTATTACAGAGGTGTATGCTACGGCCTACTTTCAGCCCGGCACTTCCAGTTGCGGGCTGGGGCGCCTGCACCTGAGAGTAGAGGGGGGGGAGGGGGGCAACCGGGTGGGAGACATAGGGTGAGACGGAGGGGAGAAAAGGAAATGGAGACATAGGCTGAGACGGAGGGGAGAAAAGGAAATGGAGACATAGGGTGAGATGGAGGGGAGAAAAGGAAATGGAGAGATAGAAAGAGAGAGAATGACCATGAAGCAGATACAGCAACAGGCTTATTTTACAGGAATTTTGACTCGTTTTCCTTTCCCCGAGCAGCAGTGGCCTCATTTGAACTGCAGTAGTGAGTGTCCTTATCTGGGGTCAGTCAGCCAATTAAGCAAACACACACTGCTTTCTAAGCTTCCTAACACAGCACACCAGCACCTGCATTCACGTCCACGAACCAAGGCGCGGGTACTCAACACCCTTACGAGAAAGAATGGCAGCTACTGCATGCTGCGAAGCACCTAGCACCGCCCAGCTCATTAGTATCAGCTGAGACGAGGGCGTGAAAACCCTTTCCTGCTCTCTCCATGTGTTGTCGTGCATTTCTTTTGACTGGCCCTCCTCACCGTGGCCGCGATGTGTGGGGCTGAGGCGGGCCAACGGCGGGCCCCGCTGTAATTTGCACCAGTGTGCTGCTAGCTAGGTCGAGGGGCTCGGGGTTACTGGAGAGGAATAATGGGTGTGTGCTCCCTCCGCTGACGCTTCTTCCCTGTCCACGCTCCTTCTCCTTCTGCCACTGTTCCTTTCTCTGCCTCCCTGTCTTTATCTATCCCTCCCTAAGGGCTCTTTTGTGTGTGTTCACGTGTGCATGTGTATGTGCTCGTGTGTGTGTGTGTGTGTGTGTGGATGTGGATGTGTGCATGTCTGAGGGATAAAGAGCAGAATGGTTTGCGGGGGGAGGGTTACAACTGAAATGAATGACAGAGCGTTCCGGACACCCTCTTCACTTTGTTACATAGCCAGAGTTCGTTATTACATTCCATGAGCTCTTCTGCTTCTCTCACTCTCTTTCTCTCTCTCCCTCTCTCCCTGGCCAAATATTAAGCATGTCCAAGTCGTCATTTAGAAATATTTACATTATGATGCGAGCAGTATTAAAAAGAACCTTATTGATATTCCTCTTTGTTCACTCGTAAAATGGACCCCATTTCAATAAGATGTTAATTAGCTGGCCTTCCCATGATGCCTTTCTCACTTAATGGTCTCGCCGAGTGCGCGTTACTCCCCGTTGATGCATCACTGAGACAGAGGCCCGCGTCCTTTCAGAAGCAAAAAAGGCAAAGGTTTGCCCTTCATGAGTCATACCAAGCCCATAACAGAATGGGATTTCTATAAATTAGAGACTAATTAACTCACTTTTTGCAGTTCAGTCAGCATGAAGAATGTTTGATGAGGATGAAGAAACACAGTCTCTGAAGAAGAAGAGGATATTCATGTGGGTGTGTGCGCAGTACCGAGCTTTACTCTGTATGGTGTGTGTATGCTCAAAACGTGTTTATGCATTTCTCTGTGTGTATGTACAGAAATTGTATGTGCTCCTGTTACTGAGTTACCATTGTCCCTGTCTTAATGGCATGCATCTATCTCACTTTATTTAGAATTTAGTGCACCAGGTCTGTCAAATCAATCACTATAGGCATATTCAGGACAGAAAAGCTCCTGTCCATGTCTGAGAGAGCAATTTTGCCAGGCAACAGCAGGAAAAAGAGGACCAGTTCTTCCAGAGAGACAGACGTAGGGCGAGAGAGAGAGAGAGAGAGAGAGAGAGAGAGAGAGAGACGCTATGCTGTAGACAGGTGTAGTGAAGACTCACTGGAGCCTTACTGAGTGGTGGGAATGAACATGCAGCAATTGATGATGCCAGGATTAACTCTGAGTCACACCTATGGAGCGAGTGTGGCAGATATAATGAATATATAATATTCACTATAATCAATCAGTACACGCTATTTGTCCCCAAGATAACAGCATGTAGAGTTTACATTAAGCTCATTACTGGCACATACTAATGCAAATACACACCCACACACACGCACACACACACACACACACACACAAAGCTAGAAAAACCAATCCCTTCATAGGTGAAAAGTCTAATAAACACAGTCTTCAAAATACACTATATGTTGTTGATGCTAGTAGCCCAGTTTACCAGCTATTGGTGCAAAAGTGTGCATTGTACAATTTGTCAAGGCTCCAGGAATAAGCCTTTAAAAAAAACACTTTTTAAAATGAATGATTTATTGTTGCAGATGGGTGCAGGTTGAAATGGCACAGTGTCATCAGCTCTGAGACGTAACACAGAGCAGCACACGTCCACGCAGCCGTCAGCACTCACCGTGACTGTACATCTAGCTTGTTGTGAGGCTGCGAAGAAACGCAGTTTATGTGTTGGTGACTCTGTGTGCACCTGCGTTTGTGCGTGCGTGTGTGTGTGTGTGTGTGTATGTGTTTGTGTTTGCGTGTTAAGCTATAAAAAGCACCTACGTTAAAATGCCATCCTCGGCTCTGAATATGGCACTTCAGTGTGACTGTTTAAAGTCTGTTGAAGCGATGCCTCTCTTCGCTCAAATAGCATCATAATCATAATCCATATGCATTATTTATGGACTCCATTGCCATTATACTGGCCTGTAGATGGCTGGTGGTGGAGGGGAAGAAACTACTGAGGGATGTCACTCAGAGGATCGGGATGCGTGCATATATATTTTACACACAGTGCTGACTGGATGTAATCGGGCAGCAAAATGGATGACTATGAGTTCAAAGGGCAACTTTAATTCCAGAACATATGCGCTTGTATTGGGGTCGAACCATGTAGAAGTCCTTGGCAGTGCAGACTCGTAGGCTCAGACCAGCCACACGGGGTCCCTTCACTCCGCAAGTATGCCGCCAGCACTTCTGATGAAAGATGTGCGCAACTGCGCTCTAGCTGCTCTGCTTCTGATGTGGTTCCACATACCTCCAGACCTTATGTAGGTGAACCAAGCAGGTGTGAAAAACTGAATAATGGGAAGACATTGCGAGGTCATC
Source organism: Electrophorus electricus (assembly GCF_041902795.1). Taxonomy (NCBI): domain Eukaryota; kingdom Metazoa; phylum Chordata; class Actinopteri; order Gymnotiformes; family Gymnotidae; genus Electrophorus; species Electrophorus electricus. Next base: position 12,359,995 of record NC_137519.1, read on the forward strand.
CTATGT
>NC_137519.1:12362500-12382500 GCF_041902795.1 Electrophorus electricus
TGTGTGTTTGTGGGTCACCCTATAAAAGATGTGGGCTGTTCTCTCTGCACCATTCATGCCTGTCCTCTTGTCCTGTGAATCTGACACGACACCAGTCCCAGAACGTGTGTGTGTGTGTGTGTGTGTGTGTGTGTGTGTCTATATATATATATATAAATTAGGTGGGGGTGCGTATTCAACTCCCTTAATTACAACTACCTCCCTATCTAACACTGACTGGTCCTTAGATCTTTATTAAAAAAATCAGACTGAAAAAGCACTGCTTGTATATGTATTCAATTCTTTCAAACCACCCTTTGCTGCAATAAAAAGCAAAAAGCTGAACTTTCTGCCATTTTGTTATGTTTTTACCAGCCTGAATCAGGTTGTTTTGAATGTCTCCCTGTATTTTGTACTGTACATCTCCTTCAGTTTTAACAAGATTCTCAGTCCTTGCCGAGGAAGAGTCTTCCCACAGCATGATGCTGCCACTGTTGGGATGGTGTTTGCTTGCACCACACGTAGCATCCAGTCTCAGCCACTGAACTCTGTAGTTCCTTCAAAGTGATTGTTGGTCTCTCCATGGTTTCTTCTCTGTGGCTCCATTGCTCTGACGCTGAGTTTGGAGGAGCGGCCAGATTCAGGCGGTGCCTGGGTAGCATGATGCACCCCTCCTGGCACCCATTTCCTCACAGATAACAGTGCTCACTATGATGTCCAAACACTTGGATATCATTTTTAGCCATCTTCTAATTTGCCATCTCTGATCTGTGTAAACTTGGAGCATCCATAGGCCCGGGGTTGAATTCTCTTACATAAAACCAGTATAACTAGTTCAAAGTTCAAGTTCAAGTTCAAAGAGGTTTTATTGTCATTTCAGCTATATACAAGTACACAACTAAATGAATTTTGAGGGTTAATCATTTAAAATAAAACAGGACACAGCATATTTTATAAGGCTCTGCATCTGGGAGAAAAGGAGTGTGTGGCCAAGTGGAAAAACAGGTTTAAAAAAACAGCCAGACTTTGATCATAAGTGGTTTGAGACTGTTCTCTCGTCTTCTCCCTGAAACCTCATCTCTGCTTTCTGACTGCCAGCCACTTTGCCTTATGGGTAAAACAGCTAACCATTTTCTTGTATCTATACTTTTTACCCATGAGAAAGACAATCCCTAACACTCCTGATGTGTGTGTGTGTGTGTGTGTGTGTGTGTGTGTGTGTGTGTGTGTGTGTGTGTGGTTTAATAAAACCCCATGGCTACCACCGAGCCCACCACAGAACATGTCATTTTTGGTTCACTGCAGACAGCCTCTTGCATGCAGCAATCAGTTCGGTTTCTGTTCTGAAATGCTACGAACTGCTCAGGTCAGTGTAAATGGATGCTTTTGATCTCCTGGTCTTCTGGTCTCCTGGCCTACATCAAATGTGCATCAGATGAATGAAAAAACTCCTCCAGCTGTCTCGCTCCTCTTTCTCTCAAAAAGGGTGAAACTGGACCTTGATCATTCTTTTTTATTTATTTATTTTTTTTATAGCCAAGTGCTTCTGTTCTGATGGAAACACTGTGTAATACTTGGAAATTCTGAGCAACTTCTAAATAAACTTCCCCAGTGGCATTTCCATTTGTCACTGTAGCTTTAATAACTCTAACCAAAGTCTTGTCAAGTGACAGAATGAAAACCTGAAATAAACACAGCGAGAGAAAGAGTGCTGGGGGACGAACGGCGAGTGATAGAAAGTCATAGAGATACATGTTAGACATAAGAAAGAAAGGAGAGAGAGAGAGAGTGAACTGAAAAGAGACAGTCTTTAGTCAGTGACTCAGACATGTGAAAGTTCATTTTCCCTTTCCTGTGAGAATGCGCTTCCCTCCATCTCTTTCCTTCTCTCTCTCTCTTTCTCTCTGTCTTCATTTCCCTGGCCCTCTTCACCCCTCAGCCTTTGTCTCAGCATTTGCACAAACAAAACAGCCCATTAGTAAGGCAGAAAGCTCAACTCCCCCACCTTCTAGCCAAGGGCCCGGTGAAACACTGCTGAAGGATCTTAGCTTGAATAATCCAGACCAGCCGAAAGACAACATCTGAGGGAGGGGGGGGGGGGGGGGGGGTGAGCGAGAGAGAGAGAGAGAGAGTCCTGAGCTCTTGTTATGCTAAAAGGGTTCCGAACGGCCCGCTTGGCCCGAGTTAATTACGGCTGACATTTGAAAAAGGGCACTTGTGGCGTGGGCTGTGAAAGAGGCCTGGTCTTGTGCTAATTGAGTTTGTGTTGACGGCTCCGCCCCCATGTCACGTTCTCTCACCAAGAGACGGACCGAAAGCTGGGAACCCAACGATAGCGGGCTTTGGGCCGGAGGACAGTGTTTACTGGGACACGCCTGCATTTCCAGGAGATAACGTGCTGCTTAACCCAGCTGGCCCTCTTGCCTTGATTTGCTCAGTGTAGCTGTCATGCACTTTTGTTTTAGAGAATCACATGCAACTTGGGGAAGGATAAGGCGTCTTCTGTTTTGCTGAAGCATTATTTTCAAGTGGTTGAGTTGAGCCACATCAATCACACCAGACTTGCTTCCCAATTCTGCTGTGAAATCTGAAGCAAGCGTAGTTAGGAAGTTCTCTCGGGAACAAGCTCTGTCCTGTGAGGTGACTTTTATTGTTGTAGCTAAGGTTGAAGAAACCCCCTTGTGATTGAAGCAGGCCCAGCGGATTGAAGTAATCTGATGAGATCACTCAGATATTACAGACCAAGACTGTTGGCGCTATATAGTAGCATTTTGTAATCAATGAGGAATTTCAGTTGGTCATTTATAAGGCTGTAGGTTAGGTATCTGCTAATTTGAGACTTTTAGACATATAGCCAAGACTAAGAGTTGATTACTTTTAGCAAAGGTCAGATCATTTATAGTGGTTCTCAGAGTAAATTGCTGGGTATTTCATCAGTTGTGGCCTACAAGTAGATATGATGAGTGAAATGAAATCTGTCTGGGTGAGTCTTGGGGTAAAAGAAATCTGGCAAAAACACCGAAAGAATTCCACCGCTCTGTATGATGGAATTGGCTGCATTAGCAAGGAAGGTGATTGCCCAAGGCTACAAGCATACTCTAAATGATCCACATTGTATATGGAGGCATATAGGTACAGGTACTGTACAGTCGATAAGGCTTTACTTTCGTGCTGTTTGGTATACTTCCGGTTGTGTGACTGAGACGCACACTCCCATCTGATATTTCTCTCTGGGGCCACATAAGCATGGATATGATGAGGTGTGAAATGGACATCGGGGGTCAGATTTTTGTCTTCACACTGCCCAGAAAAATCAGATCTGCATTACCTATAAAATAATCTCAATTAATATGTAATAATCAGATTAGAACAGCGTAGGAACCGTATGAACATTGCAGGATGAACATTCTCTGTGTGGACACTGCTGTCATCTTTTCACCATGTTCGAATGCTCATACTGCCAAAGTTCCAAAGGATATCTGCCGTAGGCATCCCTCCACTACTGAAAGGCTCTTCATCGAGCAGCTTACTAATCTACATCATTCACATTGGCAGTGATGACATTGACAGACTAAATAAAGATATTTAGCACAAAGCATCTCGGAACATCCAGCAGGTTTGTGGTTGGACAGAAAGAGACTACGAATTGTTTCTCTGAGGACTTTAGAATATTTTCTGCAAAAGCTTTTAAGGTGATAACCAAGTGTAATGTTGGAAGTGAATTTTTCTTGTCAATGTCCCCACATTGAGAAGGAAGCAAAGAATTCTGGTCTTGCGCAGGTATTTTGCACATCACTATAAAAATCCATTTTAATTCATCAAGTTTAGCTTTAATTTGAAGAAGAAAAAAGATTTCTTTTCAGTTATTTAGGAATAGGTTCAAGTATATGCATAGTAATAATTAGCTACATGAAGACAATGTGTCTGTATTTGTGCATTTGAAAGAGAAATAGTGTCCATGTACACAGCTACATGTCTTTTAGTACAGGTGTGTGTGCGTGTGTGTGTGTGTGTGCGTGTGTGCACTTTAGAATGGGTGTGAGGGTGTGTTTGTCTGTGTGTGTGTGTGTTTGTTTGTCTGTGTGCGTGCGTGTGTGTGCGTGCGTGTGCGTGCGTGTGTGTGTGTGCACTTTAGAATGGGTGTGAGGATGTGTTTGTCTGTGTGTGTGTGTGTGTGTGTGTGTGTGTGTGCGTGTGTGCACTTTAGAATGGGTGTGAGGGTGTGTTTGTGTGTGTGTGTGTTGGGGGTGGGGGGAGTCAACACACGAGCCTGTTTCCCCTGTCTCATTGTCTTTTGTCCACCTGGTTCTCTGTAGTCCAGGTTGGTTAATCACCCACTGCTTTGGGGGTTAATTGGCTTCCATTCATTCAGTTCTAGACCAGGGTGTGTAAGTATATGAGCTTGTGTAACTGAGCAGGCCTGTTATTACTCTACCTCATTCATTCACACAGATATGATTGGCCTTTGGCACTGTTTTGTGCGTGTGTGTGTGTGTGTGTGTGTGTGTGTGTGTGTGTGTGTGTGTGTGTGTGTGTGTGTGTGTGTGTGTGTGTGTGTGCATGTGTATTGATTTGTGTGAATGTGTTGCCCTGTGCTTGTCAGTGTAAGCTATGATTGTGTGTCTGTGTTTTTATGTGCTTATGTGAGTCATTGCATGCAATATTAGAATTTCTCTGCCCACTCATACTATAGATTAGGACTGTGTGTACTGCCACTACAACTGGGATACTGGCAAGCAGGTATTGCAGTAGTATTGCAATGCCAATGTAACACAGGCAAAGAGGTGTTGCAGTCATCAGGCTCCTCTGTGAACATGCACACACACTCGCACACACACTCAGATGTCAGACACACACAGCACAAGCAAGCACACACACTGGATTTAAAAGACACACTCCGAGTCACAGAAAGATGACAATTTCATAGCTTGCTGGCAAGCCTGAGAGGGTCTTTGAGAAATTCTGCCTGGAATGTTTCAGGTCTTCAAAGACACACACACACGCACGCACACACTGATTTTGAGTCCCCTTCCTTATCTCAACCAAGAACCCGTGCTTCCTTTTTTGCATAGTGAAATCAACACTAATAGATGTATACTGAAAGTTCATAACTCCTCTCTCTTTCTGTCATACTCTCTCTCTCTCTCTCCATCTGTCTTGCTCCAGCGATGGCGGATTTCCATGTGCACCCGCGCTCTGTGCGGGCTGATCTGTCAGGGCTGGCACGCTTCCAGTGCCAGGTCCACGGCCTACCTGAGCCAGTCATCAGCTGGGAGAAAGACGGACGCCCCGTGGACACCAGCGACGAGAGGTAAACACGCACCCCCGTGCACAGATATGCGCCTACATGTGTACGCATGCGCACACACACACACACACACACACACACACACACACACACATTACTGTAAGGGGTAAAAGCTAACTCTCTACAAGCCTAACGGCCTCGGCACACTCACTGCAGAGGCAACACTGCTGACATTGGTGGCACAAAGCCTAAAGCGCCTTCACAAACTTAGAAGCCCACTTAATTTTGCCAGTTTCATTTTGCTTGTTGTGCACGTTCCACTGAGCACAAGCTTTGATGCGTAGTGTTTTTGTCTGCGGAGTTCGACCGGCAAGGACCCTGCACCATATGTGCTCTTGTTTGCTTTTTTTAAGTCACTTATGTCATAATGTCCACCAAAGCCGGGCGAAGAAGCATGCTGAGGCCTTAACACTTCACCGTGGTTGACCCCAGGCATACATAGTCATTAGCATATCTATTACCATGAGCTGATGCCTAACCCTTTAACCTCACTATACCCTTTGTTAAAGCAGTTACTGATCTGCTCTTAGAGAAGTGGTTTAAGGAGATATTTTTCATATGTATATTTCCATGTATACATTTACTGAGGTTTAATAAATTGACCTAGTAATGGGCCACAACTGAAACAGGTCTTTTATGCAGGTTATTTTATAGAGTTTTGGTATATTTCTTAGTACACGTCACTGGATTGTAAAACTGTCAAACTATCTATTTACCAAAATTTGCCAGAGCTGTAACTTAATCCTAAACCAATTACAATTTTTGCTCTCCTTGCTGTCTGGCTCTTGCAAGCCTCAGGAAAACACAATACACACATGCACACGCACACACATGCACACAAATTGTAATCCTGCATTGACCTTTGCTCCACACCTCTGCTCTCGGGGCAGGTATACTCTGTTGCCCACAGGTGTGCTGCAGATAACGGGTGTTCGGCCAGATGATGGCGGGGTGTTCTGCTGCGTCGCCCACAACAGCGCTGGAGTCAAACACAGTGCTGGAGCTCGGCTCACTGTTTCAGGTCTAGCCTTAAAACCGCACACACGCACACACGCACGCACACACACTCGCACGCACGCACGCACGCACACACGCACGCACGCACACACACACACACACACACGCACGCACGCACACACACACACAAACGCACGCACGCACGCACGCACGCACACACACACACACACACACACACAAACGCACGCACACGCACGCACGCACGCACGCACACACACACACAAAAAAAATAAAAAAATACTGTATATGCACACATTCAAACCCACACTCAACACACATATGCACATGAGCACACACGTACGTACACACACGTACAGATAAGTTTGCTAAATTCACTGACCTGTCACAGAGGTTTGAATATGTAAACCACACTTAGGTTCTACTTTTGCTTTTCTTGATTTTGGCCTGATTTTGTCATCACCTCTCTCTCATCCATTTATCTAACTCTACACTTTTCTCTTATTCTCTTTAATCCATTTCCTCTTTCATACTGTCCTTTTCTTTCTCTCTGTCCAGATGGCTTTAAGTGCATGACAGTGCAAAGTACAATATTGTCAAAGCATTGAAAATTAATATATAGCTTCTGCAAAACCAAAAATTACAGCAAAAGCACAATCACCACCTGTAAGAATAAAAAATAGTGATAATGTATATTCAAATCTAACTAGTTAATGTAAACATATTTAGCAAAGAAGACTATGAGTGTAGGTGTTGGTATGCATGTGTTTACTTACAAGAAGTAGGAATGGGGAGGTTCTCAATTTGAGTGTGCATCTCTCTCTCTCTCTCTCTCTCTCTCTCTCTCTCAAGGCTCCCAGTCTTCTGTTTACAAAGATCCCATGATCCTGGTTGGTCCAGAAAACCTCACCCTCACCGTGCACCAGACGGCCATCCTGGAGTGTGTGGCCACGGGCCACCCCCGTCCCATCGTGTCGTGGAGCCGCCTTGGTAATTGAAGCTCCAGTTCGCCTTTCTCATCCCTTAAGAGCTCAAATCCCTGAGCTGCCATGCGTAAAACATCTCAGGCTAATAATGTTGACCCAGAACCAATTTCTGCCTTTCATGTCTTAACAAACATGGTTACTAAGGGAAAGCTTTTCTAAATCACAAGGCTCAACTTAATTAACTGGTTAACTGACTGATTCACAAGCATCTGACTCTGGAGAGCAAACCCACCCTCATTACTGGCATAAAGTGAATAAGAAAGAGAGATGGTGTGCTATGAAGGCAGAATCTGCAATATGTACAGCCTGACCTCTCACCATGTCGAAATAAAAAATCTTTCCACACTCTCCCACTGTGATATGGACATTAGCTGTGAAAAATTTCACCCTTCTTGTTGAAAGCCCATGACTTTATGAAGGCTTTGGATTAAAGATGGTTTCAGATGATCTGCAGGGCTCTTTACCTGATATCAATCTTACTGACCTTCATAGAAATTAATGCAGAAAAAAGTGTCTGCCTTTAGCAGTGTTGTGCCATGATGAAGTGCTATCGTGTGTGTGTGTGGGTGTGGGTGTGTGTGTGTGTGTGTGTGTGTGTGTGTGTGTGTGTGTGTGTGTGTGTGTGTGGGTGTGTGGGTGTGTGTGTGTGTGTGAGAGAGTGTATGTATGTATCTGTGAGTGGTTTGTATGCAACTGAATGGCATTAACATGTGTGCACATGCCACAACAGGCAAATTATTTGCTATTCCTTTAAGACATTTAGGTTTAATCTGCATATTCATAAATTGCATGTGACATCACACTCTGTATTGTCAGAGTTGACCCTGATTGACAGATGAGGTCATATATGCTTAGGCTTTGACTTTTATTTCTCTTCAGAAGTGTTTCTCTCCTGATCATCATAGTAACTGAAGATTTCCTAAATGTGAATTAAATATATCACTAATGATATATCGTTTATAGTGAATGACATTTGTCAATTTACATATAATTTGATTATGCTTTGCCTTACTATATACTTTGTCTATCCTTACCACTTTCTACAGTAAAGGATTTTGATATCGGATTTTGATATTAGAAATCTGACCGTCTATCTTAGCTATTACGTGATCAGATTTATTTGTTCCAAATGTAAATTCCTGGTGCTCCCTGTAAGTGGTGATAATAATCAAACAGTGGATATTGCCTTGCAGAATATTGTTGGAATTAAGTGCTAACTAAATGGAATTGCATTTGGAGATATTGGATTACAGAGAGAGAGGGAGAGTGAGTGTGTGCATGGAGGGTTAGCTGTATAATGGATGCAATAACGGCGTGACAGGTCAGTGGTTACTGCCATACATGCTGTTTGTGTTTCCTCTTCTTTATCCAGATAGTCTGTGTATTTAGTTTTTTCATTGTTTGTAGACAAACCAAAATACTGCACAAAATACAGCCTGCAGCTTTTTTTTTTACACGCTCTCTCGCTCTCCATCTCTCTCTTTCTCTCTCTCTCTTTAGCTCTTTATGAATGTGTCTATCTTCTTATCTCTCAATATTAGTGTTGGTTATAATTTTATTTATTGTTTTTTCATTAATCATGAAAGGCTGCAGTTTCCACCAGGTAGGTGGAAAATGCATTATGCATGCCAGTCAAGCACATGAGACATTCTCACCAAACTGTTTAAATCCTAAAGGAAGCCTCTTATCTGATGCCAAGTCAGGCTGCCTGGCTGTTTCTAAATAAATCTCTATTGTACACAAGTTTGTAGGAAATATGGCATAATTGAGATTTGAGGTCCAACTTCCTTTCAGACCTCTTTGTCCCAAAAACATTTTGCTGTGTTACAGTGGCCATTGCACTGGCATTTCAAAGCTCCAATCTTAATAATAAACAGGATAAAAGGTTTGTTTTGAAAGTGACAGTGAATACATTTGGGCTCAAATGAGAATCAAAGAGCAGCAATGTTCTTTCAATCCCACTGATCTTTCACAGTTTATGTATTTATCCTGATGTGACCTCCAACATCTGACCTCCAGATTTTGTAGACCTTTGTGCGAACTTGTTTGTTGATGTGGGTGGTAAATTAAAATTTAAATGTAAGTCTTTTGAATGAAACCCTCAAAATATAGGATTCTGGCTCTTCCTTTTGTCCATAGCATGGTCATTTTCATCATGAGAAAGGATCCCATTCTCACCACGTTTTGCAACTGGAAAAGGGGATGGTTCTAACAAAAAAACGGACACCCCCCCCCCCCCCCCCCCCACACACACACACAAGAAAAAAACCCCAGATCTAAAATGCCTTTTTGGTGCCTACGGTCATATTTTAAACATGCAAGTCACTTTAGATAATAGGGTCTGGCCGATGATGTACATGTACACATCACTTTAAGTAATTGTCTTGGGTGTTTTTCTGTGGAAACTCAACCTGATCGGAATGATCTAGGCCAGGATGTGTGGGATCAAAGCCTGCTAGCCATCATTTCTGCCAATATTTTACAACCTGCATTTATCAATGTGTTACAGGAGTAGTTCCTGCAGTGCTGAGGGCACTTCACCTTTTACTTTAACAGACTTGAAACTGATGACATTATAGTCTACTCCTCTATTGGACATCATTCTAAGATCTCAAAAGTGCATGGATGAAATTTGTCAAAAATGTTAGCTATCAGAGAGGAATCCCCTCGAGGTGTGAATAACGTTTATCCAGAACTGCTTGGACATGCAAAGCGATGACACCCCTTGAACTTTGGCTAAAGAATGACTTCCTCCAGGTTTCTGCACTCCTCACTGGGTAGTGTGAGCAATTTGTAAGAGGAAAAGAAAGTTGAGGTTGAATAGCAGCTCCTGTAGTCCGACGATATCTAAATGGATTAGTTTATCCATCTTAAAATTCTGGATTTGTCTGCTTTTTATCTACTAAACCACCTGCTGGACCGTTGGAGATAGTGCTTGCCTCTCTCGCTACACCCATGACGCGTCGCCTGCAGTCGACTAAGAGTTTGCAGATGCCTCTTACTTCTGCTGTGTCTGGTGATGGTGTATTGAGAGTCTTACAGGCTGTGTGATCTTAAGTGCAGTCTCATCCTTACCTCTTCATCAAGACACTTTCTAGTGGATATTGGCGGGGGATATTTCAGGGGGTTTTGAGCTTTTTGTTGTTATTGTTATTTTGGTCTTACTCCTACATGAATTAGCAATCAAAGTGTAAAACGTGATGTAGTGAGGAGAGTTATGAAGCGTGTTATGGAGCTCTTCGCTATACTGTCATGTTTAGTGCAGACAGCCACACTGCCCTCACGTTTTAGCTTACTGTGTGTCTGCATTGATGTCAATGCAATATTTTTTGGTAAAATTATTCTCAGTGACAATCAAAACAGCCCAGTGTCCTGCATCCCTAGAAAACAATACAACGAGTAATGAGTTTAATGAGTTTCAGTGAAAACCTAAATAACGACGACTTGACCCAGCAACAAGGTCAGCTTGTTTCAGCTCTGACTTAGTGGAGCTGCAACTTCTGGATACTTTCTAAATCCGAACGATGCACTGTATAATCCACGGGGCTTAGAATAGGTTTTAGTACCATGTAACTTGACTTGGCAGATGTCAGCCTAGTCATTCTAAATTAAGCCCAGGCAATGTCCACCTGCCATCTTAATGCACAGCATAATAACAACATGGATATAGAATGGAGACAGAGTGGGGTGGGGGTTGGGTGGAGAGTTGGGCGGAGTCACTGTTGTGTGACAACAGGGGAAATGTTAATGCTTTTGTTAGTTTTTTTTTTTACTGTTATGTGCAGCACCGGGGTCGACATTTATAATTCATTTTCTGATGTAAAGTGCACAAAAGGAATGCTACAGACTTACTGGGGACCAGGAGCTAAGCCACATAAGCAGAGTAGTAAATCATGCAGCACACACACACACACACAAACAGAGGGACAGTGATACATGCGCGCACACACACACACACACACACACACAACCAGAGGGACAGTGATACACACACACACACACACACACAAACAGAGGGACAGTGATACATGCGCGCGCACACACATACATACACACACAGAACCAGAGGGACAGTGATATACACACACACACACACACACACACACACACACACACACACACACAGTGATACACACACACACGCACGCACGCACAAACAGAGGGACAGTGATACATGCGCGCACACACACAAACACATACACACACACACACACACACACACACACACACACACACAGAGTTCTGTTCAAACAGAGCTGGATCTGGATCTAGAATCACACACATGAGTGTGCACCCTTTGCATGATAGAACAGTTACACACACACACACACACACACACACACACACACACACGCCGTGATGCCATGGCAACGTAATTCTCCTGCGTCATGGGCATTTGTGTATAGCCTCCTGTGTGCTTGTTCACGCAGAGCCCCCCCCCCCCCCCCCACTCAGTCCAGTGCTTCTCACGATCGTGCACATGCAGCCTGGAAAATGGCACACGACTGCTGCTATGGGTACCCAAGCTTTAGATGAGCATGCTGGGAACTTTTTTCTCTTATTCTCTTCCCCCTTTGCTGTCTTTGTCATCTCTCTCTCTCTCTCTCTCTCTCTCTCTCTCTCTCTCTCTCTCTCTCTCTCTCTCTCTCTCTCTCTCTCTCTCTCTCCTTCTCTCTCTCTCTCTCTCTCTCTCTCTCTCCTTCTCTCTCTCTCTCTCTCTCTCTCTCTCTCTCTCTCTCTCTCTCCCTCTCTCTCATGCTTTTTTACTTCCCTCTCTAGGCCCTCCCCCCCCAGCCTCACTAAACCATATTCAAGGACAAAGCTCCAAAGCTATGAATGTTTTTGTTTGTTTCTCCTGAGAGTTATCTGGTCAGATATTAATCTTCTGCTTCCACCATTTCTCTAGCTGGTGCTGTTGTTTCCACCATGAAAATATTTCCTGTGCCATGATATGAATATAAGACATTTCACTCCTTATTACTCTTATTTAATCCAAAAACATCCAATAGCTTTGTGTCAACAACTGGTCAAAATATCAGTACTCGTTTTTGAATATTTTATTTATATAAATGTATAAAAAAAATCAGTCATATGTATATTATTTGAAGAACTAGAGAAATATTCATCCATTCAGTGTTGCACGTTTTGGTAGTTGGTCATCACGTAGTGCCTGCATTAATTCTGACGTTTATGTACTTGTCTCATATTTGTTGTTGTTGTTTTTATTGTTGTTGTTCTGAAATATTTGAACCATGTGGTCTAGGAACATGAGATAACTAACTCCTTATTATTGTCTCACGTTTCCTTTTGTTTGTTTGTTTGTTTTGGTTTCTACTTGCCCCTCTCTCCCCCTTCTGTGTGGTGGTCTGTTCCCTATCTTTCTCTTTTGCCCCTCCCCGGCACCTGCATGACAGACGGTCGCCCGATTGGAGTGGAGGGCATCCAGGTGGTGGGCACAGGGAACCTGATGATCTCCGATGTCCGGGTGCAGCACTCGGGCATCTATGTCTGCGCAGCCAACAAACCGGGTACCCGCCTGCGGAGAACTGCTCAGGGTCACCTGGTGGTACAGGGTGAGTCAGCCGTCCTGTCAGGTTTACCCGTCCTTTGGCTGTTGGCCAAGAATGGGGAAGTTTCACGCTGCCATACTGTTACCCGACAAACCTGCTTTTTGTATTTTTCTTGAGTTGACCAATCCCTCCCCATCATATTATGCCTCTGACCAATCAGATGCACCCCAGAGAGGTCCACACGTGCTTTCTCATCTTTTCTCTCTGTATTATTGTAGGATAGAAGCCTCTAGCCCTGCAGAATTCTCTCACTGACCAGATCTTTGCACCACCGTAGAGCCAATAGTAACACTATGGCCTAATCAATATTTCATTTAATCTTCGGGAACCATGCGGGACAGTGGCGGGGCTTCATTACAGAGCACCCAGATGAAAAGTCATGCTGTAATTGGGTGCCAATGCCTTTGATCCCCTCATTGATCACTGAAAGTACAAAGAAAAGCACTCTCTCCTCAGCGCGGACGATGGCCAGATGATGGTCAGACTCCTCTTGCTCTGGAACTGTAATTATGCAGACATCTAGCAGACCAAAGTTTGGTGGGGGTTTTCTTTCTTCTTTTTTTGTGTTTTGGTTGTGGGTGAACACCAGTGGAGGCTAACGGTCATCCATCGAACGATGCAGGCACGTGCCACGGGCTGCTCTGTTGGGGCGGGATGCCTGGGCGTGCAGTGTCGGGGCGATGGGTGTAGTGCAGCTTTGGCTGAGGATGGATGAGCTCTGTCACACTCCAGCTCCAGGCTCCACCCAAACCTCTGCGCGGACGCTGATTAGTGCGTTTAACAGGTCTTCATGCCGTTTCCTCATTATTTCTGTTTGTGGCTGCATTTTCTTTATTTCTCTCTGCTACCTCCTCCCAGGATGCTCTTTTGCGTGGCCCCTTTCTTCTGCGTCTCTCCCTTCTTGCCATCGTCTCACTCCCTCCTGCCCTGTCCAGCACTTGTCCTCCAGCGGAGCGGCCGAGAGCACACGTCTCCGCTGCGCACGCAGGAAGAGACGTTCACGGCCTTCCTCTTTTTTTCTTTTTTATACAACAGACCCCTCGGCATTAACTCGCCCTTAGGAGCCACAAGTGCAGTCTCAGCCCTCGCAAACTCTGCAACTTTGATTTTTGTGGCTGTCAGAGAATTTTACTGTCTAAAATGATTAAGCTTAGCTCACTATGGACGCCAGCATTGATGTGTCATATAATAAGGCTAAGGGGTAAAAAAGATATGGCAGTAATTGTAGCAAAGGAAATTGCAATATCAAGCATGTGGCTACTAATTGGACAGTAATCGCAAATTACCGGCTAAAACTAAATGCAACCTAATTAAGAAGTAATCGTGTCTCGGATTAAGTGTGACTCTCTGTCAGTTAGAGTTAATGGAACATGGCTGAAGAAAAGGGCAGTTCTACATCAGGACATTGGGGGTGGGCTTCACTCCAGAGGCCAAGCAAGGAAACTTCGAACCCCTTTCACATTAGTGTGAGGCCTCCCCTCCCAGACCTCAAATCTGCTTTGGTATCACTTAATATGTTTTGTCTTAATCGGTTTTAATTTGGCCAGATGTCCACGTGTGGATTCTGTCTTCTCTAGCTTTTAAATTTTTTTTTACGAAGTTAATGAAATGAAGGCTTAACCTGAGCTTAGTTCTTCTGTCGCTGTAATCGCAAAACTCTCTCTCTCTCTCTCTCTCTCTCTCTCTCTCTCTCTTTCCCTCTCTCTCTTTCTCTCTCTCTCTCTCCCTCTCTCTTTCTCTTTCTCTTCCTCTACCTCTCTCTCTCTCTCTCCCTCTCTCTCTCCCTCTCTCTCTTTCCCTCTCTCTCTTTCTCTCTCTCTCTCTCCCTCTCTCTTTCTCTTTCTCTTCCTCTACCTCTCTCTCTCTCTCTCCCTCTCTCTTTCTCTCCCTGTCTCTCTCTCTCTCCCTCTCTTTCTCTTCCTCTACCTCTCTCTCTCCCTTTCCCTCTCAATTCGATTCAAGGTTTCTTTATTGCCATAATAAATATTAATATTTGTATTGCCAAAGCTTTTCTGTAGATTTAAGAACATACAACTACATTGCAGTACAAAAGACCATTGTGGAACATAAAAGTACATTTGCATCTGTAAAATTAGAGTTTGGTTGATGTATTAATATTAACAGGTATGTAAGATTATAATAATGACACTTATAAAATCAAGAAAAATAAGAATAAGAAAAAGTGATAATAGTACATGAGCAGGAATGCATGCTTGTAGGTGTGTCTGTGGCATGGTGTGACCTCTCACTGTCCGTCAGATTGTGGCAAGCCTAAATGTGCTTTTCTGCTAGGGAATAGTGCTCTTTATATGATAGCCTAAGCTATTATGCAAGAACAATATAAGATTTAGAACATCAATAGAATACCATTAAAAACAAGCCATATGTACAAAATCACTGATATTTCATCACTCTGTATTATCTCTAGAACCCCCATGGATATATACACACCTACAAAAACACCTGCAGACACGTACATTTCGCACACACACAGATGCGCGTATACACCTACTGTATGTTTTTGAATGACTGTCCTTCAGGGTATTGCAATGCAACAAATTGCTGCAACAGCCCCTATGTCCATCAGTCAAAAAAAAAAATCCCATTCTTTGTAGGGATTCTGGGATTTGATTTGTAAATTTGTTACATTTACCTTATATTTTGAAAATTCTTTTAGTGAAAGAGGAGGTATGCCGTCTTCTCTGTCATTGGCCTTGCCATGGTGTTTTGCCCTTTCAGTGGTTAGACTGTGATCTGAGTCTAACCTGAATCTAACCTGAGTCTAAGATGAGTCTAACCTGAGTCTAAGCTGAGTCTAACCTTAGGTTAGGTTCTGTTTCTGCTTTGTATCTCTGATTGTGAAGACATATTCTGCCAGGGCAATTGTCTGATGGTTTCTTTCTCTGTCTGTCTGTATGTCTTTCTGTCAATCTGTCCATTTCTCCTCCTTCCAGCCCCAGCTGAGTTTGTTCAGCCTCCCCAGTCTATCGCACGTCCAGTAGGCACCACGGCCATCTTCACCTGCCTGGCCCAGGGGGAGCCCTCGCCCCAGCTCACCTGGCTGAAGAACGGTCAGATCCTGGAGCCTGGAGGCCACGTCAAGCTCAGGAACAACAACAGGTGAGTGTCTCCACCTTCCCATGCCTCACCTTCCCCAGGTGAGAGTCCTCACACATTGCCTTGACCTCACTGGTCTGTTATGCACCTGGATGTGGTCTCTTTTTGGAGTGGAAGGCAGTGGAATCCATTTGGTTGCAGTAAACTCAAACGTTGTGGTGCAGTTTGAAGATGCTGTATTTTTCAATTTCGGGTCTTCTTTCATCCAGCGCACCTGACCCAACACGTAATGGGCTTGCCCATTATGTGATGATTTGAATCAGGTGTGTTAGATTAGGGAAAAATGCATTAACTTGCAGTGTGGGCTCCCAAGGTCCAGGACTGAGAGCACTCACTGTAATGGCAGGAAAAGATCTTTGTGATCTTAATGTAGATCTGTTGATTGTGCTCATACTTGCTTTTCTGGAAATAAGTGACAACTCCTGTCTTTAGAGAAGCCATGGTTAGATTGCATGTGCAGCTGTTGGTGGGCTGGGTGTGAGGATTGGATTTAGCCGCACAGCTCTGTCTTTTCCCACCCTCGTGTGTTATTAGGTTATCTGGCTTTTGTTGGAAACCGAGTCTTGCTGACTCTTGGTATTGTGCTTCGTATTGCTTTGTTGACACCACACGGGAAATACGGTAACATGTTTTGTAAAGATCGCAGCAGGCATGCGGCGCTGTGTGCTGGTGATAGTCTCCGCTGCCCTCGTAGTGGGAGGCTTTCTGCTATTGTGTGCTGCCAGTCGCATGGTTGGGTTCTACGGCCCGGAGAGGCTGCCGTCACTGAAGGGCCCAACTGGGCCTTATTTGGGTCAGTGGAACAAAGGAATCTGGGAGCACGGGTGAACAACCACCCAGGCAGTTGCTGAGAGCAGCAGCATCCGCTGCTGAAAAGATTTAGTGCTAAAGACGGACACACACACACACACACACACACATATATACATGTGCACACTATGTGCAGGCAGGTGTAAGCTGACTGATAGCATAGGTCCTTTTAGACCTACATAAATCCCTCCATCCATCCATCAATCCATCCATCTGTTCATCCATCCGTCAATTCATCCTTCCATTCATGTATCCATCCATCCATCTATCCATCCATCTAACTGTCCATCCAGCTATCTGTTCATGGGATGCTGTCCACGGGACGCAGTATAAACACAGACACTCTGAAGCATCTTTCAGAATTGGCCTTCTGAAGAGTATTTGTTTAGAACAGAGTGCTGGAGTAAGTGTGAGTCAGTGGTACATGCTAAGGTGAAGCAGTGAGATTGGGGCCCCAGTTGGAGGCGGTGGGAGTGAGAGATTTCCGAGGCGAGGCAGTGATGCTGGGGAAGTAGCTGGGCTTGTCTAACACACAGCACACTGCTGCCCTGACAGTCTGTCGTGTATGTATGTGTACACGCTTGACAGGTTCAGTCATGTCATAAAATTAACCATGTGAAATTAGCTGTTTAGCTGTTAAATGGATGACTACAGAAAAGTTGTTATACCAGCAAATCTCAAACAAGTTCCTTAAAGCTCTGAATGTGGATGTTGAAAAAGTGTGGTGTTTTTCTGTGGACAGACGATATGATTTTTGGTGCTCTGGTCTTCGTGGTCACAGCGCTGCATACACGACGATCACGCAGGACGAGCAAGCGACAATCGAAATTTTAGAGCCTTTTAGACATCCTCGCGTGTGCACGGCTTATTTAAGGAGCATGCACACGCACACATGTACACACACATAAACACACACTCAAACAACAAATACACATTAGCACACGTGCCCAGAGAGTCATGGAACAGAAACGTGTGACTGTGTGTGTGTGTGTGTGTGTGTGTGTGTGTGTGTGTGAGTGAGAGATAATGGGGTAGAGGCCAAGTTTGGAGCTCAGTAGGGCAGACTGTGAAGGGAAAGGTCAGTGTTCTATATTCCTGTAGTAGCACACTCACACAACTGCGTTCACAAACTGCTTTGCGAATAACGGGGCTGTGAGATACCTTCCCTTCAGCTGGCATTTGAAAAACGCTTTGCTGAAAAATAATGCTTTCCATTTATTCTCCTTCATTTATGCCTACAGAGTAAAAAGTAAAAGTAAGATATAATCAGTAAGAAATCATTACCGTACACATTGAAAAGAAAGCTTGACTATGGTCTCTCTTTTAGAGCACTATCATTTACAAACAGAGAACCTTTTCAACTCAAACACCTACACTGTTGCTGTTACTGCTCCAGCAAGAAAAAAAGACCGGTAGGGGTGTTTAGGGGAGGAAGGGAGAGAGAGAGAGAAAGAGAGAAGGAAAGAGAGGGGGTGAGAGAACAAGAGTGCAAGAGAGAGGGAGGGAAAGAGAGAAAGAAACCACTTTACTCCTGCTTTTGAAACTTTCCTGGCTCTATTTTGTGCTTTATCAACTCCCCCTTGCAAAATGTGGTGACCTTGCTAGTGCCTTTGACCTCTGACATCTACAGCAATCAGTTATTTTGCTCCAAGCTTGTCCACCTGCCCCCCTCTCTCTTCCTCTCTCTCTCTCTCTCTCTCTCTCTCTCTCTCTGCCTCTCTTTCTCTCTGTGGAATTTCATAAGCTGCGAGCCAACAGTAGGCTTCCTGCAGGGAGAGTGCATGTGCATTTGAGAGAAGATCAGAGAACAGAAGTCCCTCTGTTCTTAAAGAGCTGGGCTCACTTTACTGCATCACCATGCAACTGCTAGTCACGGTAGCACCCCATGAACCCCCCCTCCAATACGCACGCAAGCACACACACACACACACACACACACACACACACACACAGCCTAGGTGACTGGTCAGGCTCTGCCTTAAGGTGTGTGTGTGTGTGTGTGTGTGTGTGTGTGTGTGTGTGTGTGTGTGTGTGTGTGTGTGTGTGTGTGCGCATGCATGCGCATGCATGTATGTGTGTGTGTGTGGGGGGGGGGGGGGGGGGGGTAAAATAGAAAGAGTTTTTCATCCCGTTAATTAAAGAGAATGAGTACAGAAATTAATTCCACTTGTCTCACAGCAGCTCAATATCCGGACAGTCAAAACCTCACCTCCCTCCTCAGACTTCTATAGTCAAAACCTCACCTCCCTCCTCAGACTTCTACAGACAAAACCTCATCCTCCTTCCTCCACAAACTGACCTCCTGCAGAACTCTCAAAGGACAAATTTTGCAAAATCAAACGGCTCACACCAGGGAGCATTTTGTGACAAAATTCTAGTTTAATTCAATAATTCAATTACTTAAATAATAATTCATGTTTAAACATTCTGTTTAGAGGAATGATCTCTGACCATTGAGCACCTAGTCATGGGGTTTTTTGATCTGGTGATGTAATGAAGAGGAAACACAGAAAAAAGAGGGAAACAGAGAAAAGCAGTAAGACAGATGCGAACAAGTTAAAATATGAAGTCGTCCTATAAGCTCACCTACTGTGAGAGCAGAGGAGAGAGAGGAGGAGAGTTTTTAGAGGCTGCTAGTGGGAAATGTATGGAATGAAACAATAGAGAGGTTTTAGATAAGCTCTCTCTCTCTCTCTCTCTCTCTCTCTCTCTCTCTCTCCCTATTCTCACATTTACAGCCCTGCTGTGTTATTCAGCATAAAGGAAATAGAGTCAGAAATATAAAAGGAAGGAGACAGACAGAGGGAGAGAAAGGGAGAGCTGCAGGAAACCAGTGGTGCTAATTTCCATATTTCCATATTCTGCACCTTTAACTGTTAAATGTTTTATTTTCTCATCTCCACAGGATTAAGAAAGAAAAAAAAAACCTAATTATGTATTCAGCCCTAATAATGCGCTCACACCCAGACATCAACCCCCCCCCCCCCCCACACACACACACACACAATAGAGTGGGGTGGTAGATGGGTGCGGGGTACTGATGCCGGGGCGTCTTTGGAAAACTCCCCAGTTTTACCTTTTGCACTTCACTAAACTGTTCTAACACACAGTCCACTGCACGGACAATTACCACAAAAAGATGCTTTTTGGCTGTAGAATGTTTTTCTGTGACAGGGCTGGGTTGTTTAATGCTGTGACTGTCTATTCCTTGCTGTGCCTTCCACGTACTCTCTCTGTTCCTCTGTGAGTCGTCCT
>NC_137519.1:12387500-12397500 GCF_041902795.1 Electrophorus electricus
TTTATAGTTTTTATGCCGAGAATGTTCCTTTTCCTCTCGAACCCACACAAACGTATGCATCTCACAAACGTATCTTGCAGACACACACACACACACACATACACACACACACTATTTCACATGCACATACACACTCTCCTATCACTCTCTTATACTCTCTCTCTCCCTCTCACACACTAACTATGTCTCTCACTGTCCAGACCCAGCAGTGGTGTATGAAATCAAGGTTCTGGCATTCAATCAGCATGGTGATGGCAATGCAACACTTCGCTTTGTGTCTCTGAAGGAGGCAGTGGAGAAGTCAGGTGACCACTCTCACACACGTGGGCATGCACGTACTACATAGTAAGAGCAACTTGCTCCCTGTGGAGTGTCAAATACTGTTGTGTGACTTTTTTTTTTTTTTTTTTTTAAATACGCATGTATGTGTCAGAGAGAGACAGACATAGACAGACATAGACAGACATAGACAGACAGACATAGACAGACAGACAGACATAGACAGACAGACAGCCATAGACAGACAGACAGACAGACAGACAGACAGACAGACATAGACAGACAGACTGACTATGCGGGTAGTGTCATTACAGTGCTGTTGCCTCTGTCCAGTGCTGAAAGCTCCATGTGACTGTCTGAAGGAGGAGCAGAGTAAGACTTCTACTACTGGAATCATCATCGGCATCCACATTGGAGTCACTTGCATCATCTTCTGTGTTCTCTTTCTTATGTTCAGCTACCGTGGCAGGTAGGGAGACGCACACATGCACACTCGTGTTTTCTTGTGTTATTGCCTTTAGAAGGGGTTTCTCTTGTCCGTCCACTGCTATGACTAAATCCAGAGGTGCCATGCACCCACAAATTTTTTCTACTGGTTTCCATGTTTGCCTAAAAGCTACTATATAGAACTAAGAACAACAACAAAAAAAAAAAAACGAAAAAAAGAAGAGAAAAAACCCTCCCTCCCCCCTAACATTATTGCTTTATTGTCCAGTGACTGCAGGGACATGTGTATTGCAGTGCCTCCCTCCCTCTCTGCAGGTTAATGTTGTGTAAGACAGTGCAGGCTGCTCCTCCAGTGGGACGACATGCGGCAACGGTGCTGGAGACTTCCTCCTCTTCCCAGGGAGCCCCGCCCCCCAACAGCCTGCATGGCCCCTGCCCCGGCCCCTGCTCTGAGGCCAACGGGGCCCGGCACAGTACCAAGGGCCTCCCTGGCTCGGGTGAGAGGGAGAGGCTCGTCTCAGGTTCAGCCAGTGCCACACATATGGTGAGTGCTGGGTCTGCCACAGGCAAACGGTCCTAGCAGCTGCTTCGCGGACCTAGACTTGACCCTTGCGGGACTCCGCAAGTTACCGTATGACACCTAGCTATATAGGTACACAGTGGAACATAGTATTTATGACCACTTAATTAGTATATGAACCAGTCTAAGACTATGCAAAAATAATTTATTAAGCTTTAACCTAAAAAACAACCAAAAATAAATACACAAGGTATATGGCATGTGTAAAGCTGTTTGAATCGTGTAAGGCTGTTTGGCTTGTGTACAGTAATGTTGCCAAGAAACCATGGATACAAGTTAGAATGGTGAAATAGGAACTCAAACCTGTTGCAAAACTACTTGTCATTTCTTTTATTTGTCTCCCTTCAGTAATAATTGAATAAAATTATGAGAACCTTTTCTTTGTTTCAGCATTGTTGTGCTTACACTTCTTATCAGTTATAGAGTATTATGAAGATCATCAAATGACATTTGAATGTCAGCCAGTAGATGGGCAGTTCTTTACGATTACTGAATACTGAGTGCATTAGGACTTAATCATGCTAATTAGTGAGTTTTGGTTCTTATTGTTAGACATGTTTGATACAGCTTTGATACAGCTTAACTACAGCTATGTGTTCAAACCTAGAGTGTTAGAGTGTTAAATCTTTAAGTCATATAAGATCCATTTACTTAACAGAGATGAATGTACAGCTCATTGATGTGTGTGTGTGTGTGTGTGTGTGTGTGTGTGTGTGTGTGTGTGTGTGTGTGTGTGTGTGTGTGTGTGTGTGTGTGTGCATGCTTTCAGATGGAAAACTTGCTGGCCTCATGTTCACTCAATGAGACCCAGATGTCCACGCTTCCCCTGGATGATTTCAGCCTGCTGGAAGAGCGTGAGCCGCAGTTCCACCGACGGCCAGCAGAGGCCCAGCCAAATGAAGGCTGATGACTTGATGAAGACTGGAGCTCTAAGCCCTTCAGTTTCACTCAGACTTCTCTCCCTCTCAGGTCAACCGAAGTATTTCCTATTTTTAGTTCTCTTTTTATTGTGCAAAGAGTTTATAAATGTTAAGTTCCCAATGTGGAAATTGTTGGACTCCTTAACTGGGAGGGCCTCCATAGCTTAACAGTGGGTGTGGTTCTGTGACAGACATCTGAGATTTCTTCATTGGAAGGTGAACAAAGTGAGGGATTTTTCTCTACCACCATTAGAAAATCGGCAGCACAAAGAGAAAGTACATCTTCTCTGGCTGTAAAAAAAAAAAAAAAAAAGAAATCATCAGAGATTTATTTTTTGTCCCGAATAGCTATTTTTCTTCCTGTTTTGTTTTATTATTATTATTTTTTAAAGTCCTGCTGCCTCCTCTCAGCCTACCAATGACTTCATAAACCCATCCAGCAAAGACTATGGCCTTCTTCCAGGGATTTAAACTATTGCTCTGTCTCAGGATGATTTTTCCCGTGATATCAGTATATATTTTTCTTTAATCAGTCATCAGCCTCCAGGATTTAAGCTTGGCTTTGTGAACCCTGGGATTTACAACAGAAACCTACCTCAGCCGGAATGAATGTGTTATGGGAAGCTTTTTCGGATCTATGTCTTCTAGTCCGTTCTGTTTCTTTTAAGTGTCAAGCATTCGGTCAAAAAGAAGGGAAACAGGTGTGGTGCTACCTCAGATGTCAAGAATACCATTCTCTCACTCACTGAGGTGAAACGAGGAAGAAAACAAACAACATATAGCACTTCCAAACGTTGAAGTCAATGTTCTACCTCAAGATAACAATGCTGTTGTTGTCGTCGTGCTTTTTTTCATAATGAAACATGTATCCTCTTTCTTTTTGTTGTTGTTGTGAGATCCTGGCTTCCCCTCCTCGATAAATTGCTGTGTTTGGATATGTCAGTACCTCATGCAAGTTGACAGATGACATCATATGAATCCTACTTTTCCATTGTGTGCATTGTATTTTTGTAGGATTTTTTTGGGGGGGGTTTTGTTTTGTTTCCACATACTGTTTAACATGGTAGTTTTTTTCAGCTGGATGAAAGGACTGTTAGAAATGCATTGCACTGCTACTAATGATTTCAGGATAATTTTTTCTGCCATTCACCATGTTATCCCATGTACACAGAGTAGAAGGAAGGCCTAGCTATAACAGCGTCGAACCTGCATTGACTTATCCTGTATGTACATACAAACACCTGTGTGGTGGACCTCTGTAATTATAACGCGTGACAGAGACCAGAGACAGGAAATACTTCAGTATATGTGTATATATATAATGTACTTAAGAGAATTAAGCACAGATTTATTATGGAACCTGCCAGGGTGTTGATATTAGGTGGTGGTAATATAGACTTGCTGAAAAACATTTGGCAGGATATCGCTGCAATATGATGTTGACAGTGAAGCACTAGTCAGTGAATCCCGCTGAGAGGCATTTAATCAGGAATAAGAAAAAAATCCAATCAGCTTGTCCTGCTAGTTCAGGTAGGAGGTTCAGGGCCTGCCACTTACGCTGGTTCTTCCCACACACCATTCCTTGGAAGAGCAGTTACATATGAGCTGCAGGTGACACTCCCCATGTTCACAAACATACAGTGACACATGGTGCTAGTGGCATTCCCACATGATACACCCTAGCGAACATATGTCCACATATGCTAGGCTGGCATACCATGCTCAGTTGAACCCATACAGAAGGAGTAGGTGTCCCACGTGTGTGCTCACGTTTTTGACCTCGGCCCCCGTGGCATTTATGTTATACTGCATTTAACCAGATCACTTTTGTGGTTGTACACACTGGAATAGTATGTAAGTGACTAGAACACTGTAGTGTGTACTGCAAAATAAAAAGTGGAATAAAATCTTTACTGGAAATAGTCATAGTTATTACCTGTAGAACTTGTTGTTGTGAAGACAAAGCATCGTCCTAGTACCAGCATTTCTTAACAGCAAAATGCAAAATCATTTGTTATATTGGCCCAAACAATACTAGGTTCTGTAGCTCCAATTATTATACTGAGTGTGAAGCTGCTGACAATGAGATCGAAAGGAAAACAAATTTAAATCTAATCGTAGAAAAGTCTGAAATTGTAAGTTAGAGAGTGAACTTTAATCCAGTGGCAGTTAGCATTACATTGGTGACAGTTACTGGAGTTTTTCCACAGGAGGAGGGCTTGCCTTTTTGTGTCATCAGGCATCTCGTCCTTTGTGTTCCCATGGAGCCAGGCAGGGCAGGGGGGGTCATCATATGCATCTAAACCAATTGCATGCTGAGAAGCCCATTCTGTTCTCCTAGCAGTAGCCGCTCTAGTGTCAGTTGAGCAGACAGTGGCCTAAGCTGCTTTTCTCTGCTGTGCCACTCTACTATTGATAAATCTGAGACGCCACACAAGCTCGGGATTGCGTAAGGGTCACTAACGTCACTGTTCCATCTGCCTGTCTGGGGCTCAGCCCTTTCCACAGGGAGGAAAGGGTCTGCTTCCTCCAAGCAGGAAGCAACATTAGACTGGACCATCATCCCCCTATGATATCCCACAATGCTCTGGTGCTTATGTATGTGTGTATTTTTTCCTACCTCAACACAGGTGTCATGCTCTCAGGTCATTCTTCCACTGAGTTTTTGTATGATGTGTGTATGCACACACACACACACACACACACACACACACACACACACACACACGCGCACGCATGGACACACACGCACACACACACACACACACACACACTTTCAGCACATCAGAAGAGAGGAATATCTCTTTTTGTACTTCAAGAAGATCAGTAAAATGGAAAATACGTTGTTCTTTTCTAACTATAGCTCATATTTATCAAGCATCTTCAAATAAAGACACTGATCTGAGATCAGCTCTCACCAGTCTCTATAGTTGTATTCAGGGCTATGTAAATTTTATAAACTGTCCCCAGATCAGCATCTTTACTCTGAGAAGTTTGATAAATGTGTGCATGTTGAACATATGATAAATATGTGTGTTTTTATTTCTTTTAAATGTTTGTATAAATCATTTTTTAGGTTTATGCACTGTCTCTCCATTCTGGCTCTTAAAAGACATCCCTATAATCACATACAGGATTATCAAGCACGCAGGCCAAACACTAAAACTGTCATTGTTGCTTGTTTATAACTGATATGTGTGGTTGCCTACTATTTGCATGTAAATACTAACATAAAAATGTCATACATTTAAACCACAATGCAACTTCTTCGGTTAACATTTAAAGAAAAACCTTTTGACGACAAGCACGTTGCCACAGAAAACATGAGTCCCAAATCAGTGTGCTAAAGCTTTCACAGGAAGAAGTTGCGTATATATATATCAATTTTGGATTACATATGTGAATTTCTGAAATTGACTTCTGAAGACTAAAGCGGTGAAGTGTTTACTGTTTTCTCTTTCTTTGTATATTAGATAGCTGAACCAATCTGTCTGTGTATAATAGACTTAAATGAAATTGTACCAAACAAGATGGGGAGACGTGGTTTACTGCCTTGTTCTTATTGCTAAAAATTCTGTGTGAACCATCTGTTGTACAGTTCTAGTGCACATGACACTTCAGGAAAATTGCTGTTTTGTTTCGCTACGAAAGATCCGATGAGTGGCTTGGTACGGTGCAGGACAGATCGTCCGATTTCTGCTGCATGCATGAACACGGAAGCCCACGCTGTCTGCAGCAGATGCTTGGAAATGGCATTCCCTTATGCGTTCTGCTTTCGTTTGTTTTGGTTCATCTCAGGATATATTAGTTTCTCTTGCGTGTTGTTGTTGCAAGCCTGCGTATTTCATTACGCCTGCTAAATTTCCGTGGTGATAGTGGTTGAGCTAGCAGAAGGAAGCTGTGGCATATTGTTGTATTTATTAATGTTGCGTGTGTTGCGTATTTATTGATGGCTGCCCATGTTGCTGTATACTAAGCTTCTGATGCTTCTTTTTTTTTTCAACAAAAAGAACATTCTAGATGTTGGGTTGCTTCGTCAGATGGGGCACTTCCAGAAATGGGCGCAGGGCATCGGTTCGGCATTATTCAGGGGGGCATTTCCAACACCAAGGGACCAACCCTCCAGAGTCCGATATATTCCTCTGCCCGATCGTGCGCCTTACTTCAGATTGATGCCTGGCGACTTTTAATTTGTTGACCTTTGTTCCTACTGCTCGTGCATAGCAGCTTATAGGGCTGCAGGGCTGGACTATTCTGCTCTGAACTGTGATCATGGACTGACTGAGTCCCAACAGCCGCCTCAGGAGATTACATCTATCTTTTCCTTTTTTCCCCCGACGAGTGGGCCTCAATTGGTGAGAATCCCATCCACTGAGCGTTAGTGCTGCAAATGGATGGGAAGTGGGCTAGTTTTTGGTGTGTGTGTGTGTGTGTGTGCACTCAGGGAATTACCAGATCCTCTGTAGTAGAGGAAGGTCTGGGTGCCCCATGTCCTTGTGGGTATGTAACAACCACAAGTGCTCCCCCATGCTCTCTCTCACTCTCTCCCTCTCAGTTTGGGCGCAGGCCGGCGGTTAATGCTAGTCCTCTAGGCAAACACGGAGCTAATCACTGTTGTTTCACGCATGCTGAGCTGCCGCTCATAATCCCTGCGTCTGAAGCGTCTTTTGCGGAGAAATCGGATACAGCACCATGTGAAGCAGAGCCGCGACCTCACTGGTGGCCCCTGCCCCTTAGCCTGGCCTTTGTTTTAACCCAGCGTGGTCCTTTTGTGTTTGCCTATATAATCCATAGAGAGACAAAGGAAGCATTACCTTCTATCCTGATGGCCCTTCATCACAGGGCCTACTAAACACTCCCACAGCACACACACACCCCTCTGCAAAGAAAGGCCCATTTGTCTGGAGCAGATCACTGCCCAGGAATTCCCATCTGAGACTCAGGGATGGACCATTCACATGCAGCAGCCTTGGTTGGCGGCAGCGCTATGGCAACGCGGACCCATTCCACCCCACGGAGGGAAAATCAAACTCTGAATCTGTAAAGCAAACACTGTTTTGTGTAGGACCGCATGTGGCCATCCCGGCTGTCTTAAGCCCCATTCATGGCTGGGATTTCCCATCCAAGCACGGTGCTAAACAGTTTCTCGTCTCGTCTTGCACAGGCCGCTCCCCACTGCAGTCGCTTTTTTTTTTTTGCGTTTATCACAAGCTGGCCCTTGTCCACGAAGGCCTTCAGGTTTCAGAGGTGTTAATGTCCAAGCTCAAGACAAGCTCTGCAACAATATGGCAACTCTCAACTCGCAGTGAGCCCGATCCTGTCAGCCCTTATTAGGTCTCATCAAAGACCATCATCTTGATGTCGTGTTTACTTGACATTTTGACAAGTTCTCTGTTTTTCTCTGCAAAAGGTCTCACTGCCATCTTCCACAGGTCCTGTGGTCATGACCAAGCAACTGAAGCACTCAGAGTATAAATACATTTTTCGATTATAGATTTGTAGTCTATAGTCGGACAAGGAAGCACTGTGCATAACAGAACTTGGGACCAGTTTCTATTCCTGCTAATCTATTGTTTTCAGGTTGTCAACCACTCTACGCAATAAATATGCAGTTTATTAATTGTAAAGTATTCCAGTGACAATGAGCATATCAGACAGTAATAGTTCATTCAATTACGAAAAATATTTTACTACAAGCTATGTGCCATTCAAAAATCTTACCAAGAACATCTGTGTTACTATAGTGCTGGAATGTAAAAATCCATAGCAGACTTCAAAAGGTAGCTGCACAGTGCGGTTTTGTATTTTCACTGGAATAATGATCTGAGCATATCTCAGATAACTCCACATATTTAATCACTGAACCAGGCACCGATGATCTTTTGATCTACATTTAAATTCAGCGAGACTATTCCCTGTGTCAAACATATCCAATGTTGTCCCAGCACTTAAGAATGATTCTCTGCTTAAGGATTGATTTGCTGTCAAAACAGGTGATTGTTCATTAAAGGGAATGAGGAAAATGACGCATTTATCTCTCGGTAAAGATGCTTTAGAAGCAAAGCATGAAACACACATTCACACACTTGTATGGGAAAGTGAGTCACTAGCTGTGTCTAGGCCCCCTGTTAGCCTACTGTTGCTAAGGCCACGCTAACACTTTCTAGCTTCAGCGTCCCCATGTAAATCACCACCAACGTAATGTCACGGCGGAAAAAAATAGCCTCATGGCCAGAATGGAGGTCTGTCTAAAGCAAAACAGCAAATGCACCACCAGACTGTGTACTGCAAGATCAGGAAGGAGGTCTGTCCAAAACCAAACAGCCAATGCACCACCAGACTGTATATTTCAGCCTACAAGCTGTAGAACTGCTATAGTGATATAACTGTGTGTATTGGCCTGTGGGGAGGAAATGGAGACACAGAAGGATGCTCATACAACCAGCAGCAGGGTGATTACCTCTGTCTGTCTGTCTATC
The DNA here is from genome assembly GCF_041902795.1 of Electrophorus electricus. Classification (NCBI taxonomy): domain Eukaryota; kingdom Metazoa; phylum Chordata; class Actinopteri; order Gymnotiformes; family Gymnotidae; genus Electrophorus; species Electrophorus electricus. Next base: position 12,396,206 of record NC_137519.1, read on the forward strand.
TGTCTGTCTATCTGTCTGTCTGTCTGGCCTCTTGGATCCGCCCAGGTGACTCCCAGTATGAATCAGGTTTCTGTCCCACTCAGCTTCACTTCCCAGTGGGAATGCTACATTTCTGCAGATCTGTCTCTCCTCCATGTTTGATATTCTGTAATTAATTCTGACCTCTGTCAGGTCATGATTATCTGCTTATACAAATGTACATATGCATATGCGCTGTATGTGTATATGTGTATGCATATGAAAACATACTAGACCGTTTTTAGTGGTTTGTATTGTTTTAGGGTTCCTTGTGCAACATTGATTAAAAAATACATCAATGATGGTAATAAACTAGTTCTAGTTATAAAAGCAATATGGTGTGTGTTTCTTCTTTCTATATCTACTGCCATTTTTTCTTGATATCTATAAGTTTGGCTGGGTGCATGTTTGTCTACATATGTGTGTGTGTGTGTGTGTGTGTGTGTGTGTGTGTGTGTGTGTGTGTGTGTGTGTGTGTGTGTGAGTGATGATGTGGGTGTTATTTCCCTCGTTGCTACTTTGCTACTGTCACTCTGTTTCCAGTAACTGCAGTACGCAATGTGTTTCACATGGATTGATTACATTGGATGGGGAAAAGCCTCATGAATAATTTACTCACGTACCCTAGCATGAGCATTTATAGGCTGCAACTCTTCAGAACACTTCATTTTTCATTTTCATTGTAAAACCTTCCGCGCAGAGTGAGTCAACGGTACGTTAGTCGTTTGTCCACAAAGTACTGTTTAAAATGCAGCACCTATGTGCATTATGTTGAGGCTAAAGTAAGAAAAATCACTTTTGTTTACAAACGCACCGACCAAACGATGACTCTTCATCCGGCCACGTCAGTCTGATGTAGAAGGGTGGCTTTGGGGTCACCAGCCTATCAGACAGATTAAGAATTTTAATCTGGAGCCAAACCCATAAAGTTCTTGATTTATTTGGCCTTTTATTGTCATTCCTAGTCAATCCACAATTGGTCAAACTCCATAGTTCACTTTTTACAGTATATCCTCAGTCCCTGGCACAGATTTGTCCCTGGCACAGATTTGGCCCTGCCTCATTGTGGTAATGTTGCATTTCATTTTGTTTATGAATAATCTTTAGGTATCTTTAGATTTTTAATACATTATTAGTAATTCTCAGTGTACCTCTCATATCCCACAGCAGTGATGGCGTACTGTGAGGCAGACAGCTGCACACTAACCCATCTGAACGTGTGACTCACTGCTAGAGCTCATCACGTGGAGCCAAGCGTGCACAACTGCTGGGTGTCT
>NC_137519.1:12400000-12417500 GCF_041902795.1 Electrophorus electricus
ACACTCGTGCACTTCCTTAATCAAACACACATTATTAAATGCACAACCATACAAGAGCATCCATGCACAGAAACAGCAGCGGGTGAGAGAGAGAATACGAGAGACTCTTTAAGGATTCGTGTTTTTTGTCTTCAGATCAAAAGACAAGCTGTGCCACAGAGATGTTTGAGCTGTGCCACAGAGATTTGGAATTACTAGAGCGCAATGACAGGATGGCAGAATAATTAATTCCATTTTTGACTGGCTGTGACATATTTGGTATTGATTTCAACTGCGCTAATCACCAGCCTTTGTGTCAAGGTCAAATTACAGGCTCTGGAGAAGAGAATTGTGTGCATTCTTCCCATGCTATGAAAGAGAAAGAGGGAAGGAGAGAGAGATATAAAGGGAGGGAGGCTTGGAGTAAATGTAGCATGGCAGTGTAATGAGAGCATATGCTCTAGGAGGGTAATCATACCTATGTAGCTTACATGGGTTCATTTATTCATTCAGTCATTCAGTTTACAGTGTTGTGTTCTCAGAGGAATGATCCACATCTGTCTGTTTACTTGCTTGTTCATTTAAAAAGGACTAATTAACACCTATCAACTCACTTTTATCATTCATGATAACAAAAAGAATGTTGCAACATTATAGTAATTAATATGTGCTCATAGCTCACACAAAGAAGGAAAGAAATTTTTGTTTCCATTGATAGCATATTTATGTCTGTCACTGGAGAGACATTTTTATTTTTGAGAATTTACTAAATATTGCTGCACAGAAAACTAACCCTGATTGCCCTTTCATTTCTTTTCTCACTTGTTTTTAAAAGCTATGAACAAACCAAAAAAATTCATATATTACAAAATGATGAAAACTACCTTGACTTCAGAGAGTGAAAAGAAGCATAATACAAAAAACAAAACCTGTACCTTTTGCATTACAGGACGAGTGGCTGGCAGGTTACAGAATTTACTAAAGTGGTTACTAAAGTATTTTTTTAATCTTGAGATACTTCATCTCCTTAGTAGAAGGCCTCCAGTATGTACTGTTTAGGAGTGTGTATGCACAGTGATCCTTTATGTGCTCAAAGCTTTTCACTTGTCCAGGTCACTGAATGGTTTAGGAGTAGCACATCAAGGAGACTGGACTCACAGAGTAATCTGAAGATGTTTTGCTACTTATCCAAAGAGCCTCCAACGGGCGGTGATGCGTCTTCAGGATTATTCTAGAGCTCCTGTCGCCTGGACGGACTCCTGCTATATACAGGATTTATTTCCTGGGATTCTGTCATGCCACTTTAGGGATGCTTTAAGTAAAAGGGAGCTCATTTTTCTGTGAGGAGAAAAATGTTCAGGTTATTAGTCCAAATGGCAGCAAGTGATTTATAACATTTTAGACTGTGATTTAAATACTCATTTAAAGCCACGTTCACTTAAGAGGTTATTATGTAATCATTCTCCCTTTCAATGATCAGTACTGCTTTGAAAGTACTATACTGGGTGATTGTGACATGGTTTTTAGCAATATTCTTAATCAAATGATGGATATTAGAAAATCTTCCATGAAATCAGTCATCAAATGTTTACTTTCCTTCTCCTTGGCAGCTGGTAGTTTCTTTAAAGAATACTTTTATGTTACCAATACTTTTTCTTCGGTGTTGAATTTCGTTTTTGGATGTCAGAGTTTTACATGATGGGGGGATGTCACCTGAGATGGTCTATGTGCTTGGTATACAGATGAGTTCTACATAATACATAATTACAACCCTGAATACATCAGGGTAAGCCTTGTAAAATGAAATGAAATTCAGAATGCCAGCTTTAATTTGAAGTTATTTACATTCATATTGAAGGAACTATGTAGAAAGCTCTTTTTAAATTCCCCAGTTGCAGGAAACCACAAGTGATTGTACATTTACATAATCTTGTTTAGTACCTGGTTAAATACCTAATTTTTAGCACTTGGTTGCAAATCCTTTGCATGTGGTGTTTGCCTGAAGTCAGCGACCTTCAGACTTGAGCAGGCGCAGTAGCTCTCATCTGGTGGTGCTCTGGCAGGTCTCTAATGCAGGCGCAGTAGCTCTCATCTGGTGGTGCTCTGGCAGGTCTCTAATGCAGGTGCAGTATCTCTCACCGAGTGATGCTCTGGCAGGTCTCTAATGCAGGCGCAGTAGCTCTCATCTGGTGGTGCTCTGGCAGGTCTCTAATGCAGGCGCAGTAGCTCTCATCTGGTGGTGCTCTGGCAGGTCTCTAATGCAGGCGCAGTAGCTCTCATCTGGTGGTGCTCTGGCAGGTCTCTAATGCAGGCGCAGTAGCTCTCATCTGGTGGTGCTCTGGCAGGTCTCTAATGCAGGCGCAGTAGCTCTCATCTGGTGGTGCTCTGGCAGGTCTCTAATGCAGGTGCAGTAGCTCTCTCCTGATGATGGTCTGGCAGGTCTCTAATGCAAGTGCTGTAGCTCTCTCCTGGTGATGCTCTGGCAGGTCTCTAATGCAGGTGCTATAGCTCTCTCCTGGTGATGCTCTGAAGCTATGTTCAGTTCCTGACGTTTCAGGGTTTTTTGTTTTCAGCCCTGCTCTCAATTAATGAAGTGCATGCCCTGTAGAGTTCAGGTCAGGAGACTGCCTAGCCCCCTAGAGACCGTTCTTCTCTTTCCCACTTTTCAGATTGGCTGTAGAGGTACATTTTGAGATATGCAAGGTGAGTTGCTGTCCATTGAGTTCTGTGGCATTTGGTTGGATGTGAACAGTTAAGCCGCTTCTGTTCACTTCAGAATTCCTCCTGCAGCTGCTATTATTGTCCATGTCAGCTACTAAGATGGCAGAGCGTGTTCACCAGCCTCACTGTTTCACCCCGACCTACGCACACATGAGCCCAATCTAATGTGTTGCTTCTAGCACATAGCGGCCTTGAAAATAAACAAAACAAGAGACATGAAGGAGATGAGAAGGAAAAAGAAAATATGAAGTCAAAACATCTCAGAGAAAAAGAAAACAATGAAAAGGCATGTCAGTTATACTTCTAATCATATTACTCACTTCTACGTGTAATCACATGGAGCCATATGGATGCACAGTGTGCTGCATCAATTAAACCCCAGGGCACTGGCTGACTGGCTCTCTCCCTCTCTCTCTCTCTCTCTCTCTCTCTCTCTCTCTCTCTCTCTCTCTCTCTCTCTCTCTCTCCCCCTCCCTCCCTCCCTCCTTCTCTTCCCCCTTTCCTCCTGCCTCTTGCTTGCTCTTTCTCGCCCCTCCCTCACTTCTCTCCCTATCTATCGCTTGCTCATTCCTTTTCTCTCTCTCTCTCTCTCTCGCTCTCACTCACTCACTCACACACACACACACACACACACACACACACAGAGGGAGAGGGAGTAGTTGTACTCATCAACCCCTCTGCAAAGCCAAGATGGCCACTGCTGCTCTGTGCTGGCAGAGTCCATTGTGGCCGTTTACCATGTATGATAGGGTCTGTGGTCTAATGAATACCAGCTGAGGTGTTTAATCAGATGGCAGATTCTGAAGCGATGAGTCAGAAAGTCAACATGACATTTAGGGTTTAAGGTTGTTGATAGCTTGGTGGTTTTAACCCAGAAATATAGAAGAGTAAGCAGGTATATTATATTTCGGTAGCCGCAGGTTACGTTAGAAGTGGGCACTGACTGGCCTTCTCCTTTCTGAAAGGGTTTTATTAAGGCTGAATACATTTGCACACACAGCATGAGAAAGTGACAGGGAAATGCATGAGGCAATGTAAGGTTTATTAGTGTGGATCGTTTGACTGGTTCATTAGCATTAGTTCATTTCTGGAGGGTCACTGCAGTGAGTACTGCTGCTCTAACCCCTGATCTCAAAAAGGCTTCGTCATGATCGTTTTTATCAGTTGTCTAAGAACACAGGAAAAATCTTTGCTAAGAATAGAAGACGCTTCTGTAGAATACTGTCTTTACAGCTCTAGTTAGCAGGCTTTGGTGGAAAGCATTTTTCCCCCAAATAAATTATGTATGTATGTATGCATATATGTATGTACGTATGTATGTATGCATGTATGTATGTATGTATGTATGTATGTACGTATGTATGTATGAATGTACGTATGCATGTATGTATGTATGTATGTATGCATGTATGTTTGTATGTATGTGTGTATGTACGTATGTATGTATGCATATATGTATGTATGTATGTATGTATGTATGTATGTATGCATGTATGTATGTATGTATGTACGTATGCATGTATGTATGTATGTATGTATGTATGTATATATGTATGTATGTACGTATGTATGTATGCATATATGTATGTATGTATGTATGTATGTATGTATGCATGTATGTATGTATGTATGTACGTATGCATGTATGTATGTATGTATGTATGTATGTATGTATGTATGTGTGCATGTATGTATGTATGCATGTATGTATGTATGTACGTATGCATGTATGTATGTATGTATGTATGCATGTATGTATGTATGTATGTACGTATGCATGTATGTATGTATGTATGTATGTATGTGTGCATGTATGTATGTATGTGTGCATGTATGTATGTGTGCATGTATGTATGTGTGCATGCATGTATGTATGTATGCATGTATGTGTGCATGTATGTATGTGTGCATGTATGTATGTGTGCATGTATGTATGTGTGCATGTATGTATGTATGCATGTATGTATGTGTGCATGTATGTATGTATGTATGTATGCATGTATGCATGTATGTATGTATGCATGTATGTATGTGTGCATGTATGTATGCATGTATGTATGTATGCATGTATGCATGTATGTACATATGTATGTATGTATATATGTCAGCTAATCCCAGCTTTGCTGGTTTGTTCTCTCAGTGCTACAACTCTCAGCATTAAAGTGACAACAGGTCATTGTCACTAATGAAGCAGCATTTCCAATGCTTTTGCTTGCACCTTTGCAGTTGCCGTGGTGCTAATGATATTGACTTGCCCACGTCACTTATGGGATGTCAGGAGGGCTGTTGTGGTTGCCTTTGTCTTTAGAAGCAGAGGCGGGTATGATGCTTTTAATTTCAAAAGCCACGGCAAGCATACGCATCTGTCCACACCTTTCTCCTGCTCCCCTCTCCCGCTTTCTCTTTGTCTCTAAAAGAAAATTGTGGGCACTTCAGGGCTTGTAATCAGCACAGCCTCAGAGGGTTGAGAGGAATAAGAGTGAAGCTCTGTGTATAATGTATTCAAATGTGCACTACATAGATCACACAATCCCGTGTAAGTGCTTTGTTGCAGTAAGTGCTCTGTGGGGGACCGCAATCACTGTGTGCGTGCGCATGGGCATGAAATATGCAGGCACAAAAAGGGTCATATTAAAAAGCCTGTTTCCTCTCAAAGCAAGGCTACTGTACCACTATTAAGGGAGACATTGCAGAAAGATCCAAGAAGGAGGCTGAAAGCAGATGACCCTTGGTGTGGTGTGTTTTCTTCTCATGCCAAACAAAAACCCTCTTCACTGCAGTTCTGGGTATAATGAGGTAGGGCTGAGAAAAGGTCAGTGTTTCCTTACTGATACGGAACAGCACCGAGGCAAAGCTACAGGGAGAATAAAGAAAGAGCAGGATGCAGAGGGTGGGAGGAGAGAGGGAGAGATGGAGAGGCAGACAGAGAGGGATTGTCAAGAGCTCCACCGGTCTTTTTCATTGTGCCCCTGTCTCGTAACCGGTGTAGTTGTCAAGTATGTAACACGTACAGGACAGATCTTGGACACACTGGGATCTAGTCTGACTCAGAGTACTGTCAGAGCTCTGTTATGGATGTACATAAATAAAACAAATAAAACATGAAAAACAAATTTAGTAAAAAAAAAAAAAAAAGGCCAAACGCAGCAGCAAAAGGAAAGCTTTTCTACATCCAGCCTACATTTGCATAATACCCTGTGTGAAAATAAATCCAACCCCACATCTGAATTCACGCACAAGTGTCAGGTTCCTAAATAAAACAAATAAAACGTTAAATACAAATTTAGTTTAAAAAAGACCAGAAACAACAACAAAGGGAGAGCTTCTGTTTCACCCAGTTAACATTTGCATAACACCGTATGAAAAAATAAACCCAGCTCCATAGCTGAGTTCAGGTGTCAGGTACAGATCAGGGTGACCTGGACTGAGATCAGATCTGTCAGTTCTGATCACATCGAAAAGCCTGGCTAAAAAAAAAAAGGGGGGGGGGGCAGCATGAGCAGAGAGATGGATGTTATTAGAAGTGGACGTGAATGCTTTGTCCTGGGTGTGCTGTGTCCTCAGTGTGGTCTGTGCTTTGCTTTAGAGTTCTGTAGGCCTCTTGGTCCCCACACACGTCTACAGCTCTAGTGTGTGAATCTGCCTTGAGCCACCTGTAAGGGATGTCTTATAGCAGGGTGTGCGCATGAGTTATTGTTGTGAAAATGAGTTATTCTCTGACACTTGGGGGAGCAGAGAGGCAGGGGGGAGGCAGAGCAGATGCTTAGATGTTGAGTCTCCTCTTCAAATGGGCCCTGGGCTATGGTAAGATGTTCGTGGCAACATACTATATAGACAAACACAGTTGTCAATATAGACACTAAAAGTGAATTTTGAAAAATGTATTTGGTAAGCCACACACTATTCAGAGTTCCTAGTTATATGATTCTAAAAATAAATATCCAGGTATGGTTAATTAAGATTAGTTATTTGGTTTTATTGCTTCTCTCTTTTTTCCCAAAAATTTCATCCTTATCTAAAAATGCAAAAAAAACCCCAAAAAACCCAGTTATAGCAAAATTCAAATCTCTTTTGCATCTCATTTGGGAACATTCAGGGTTTAAGCTTTTCTGCATTTTCTCTGAAGAGCAGAACTTCTGATTGCCTTACAGAGATAAGGGACATTGATATTCTAATTCTGCAAGAGTGAGTGTAAAAGAGACGAAACCCTTTGTGGCCTCTCAGTTTACAAAGAGGCAGTTGTCTCCTTCACCAAGCTGAAGGCACAGGGAAACAGAATGAGGAAGGAGGGGCATGCTCATTTGGATAAAATCATTAATGGCACATGATATACAGACAAACAGAATACCCATATTTTAGTGAAGAGGCTCAGACACATAGAACAGGAAACTCAAAGAGCAAGAAATCATTAACTGGCCCAAGGACAAATTATGTGGGAATCTAAATTCTAGAACAAGACATTAGTTAAGTGGGCAAAAAAACGCAGCTGTGTGAAATATATTATACTGTTTATGAGAATATAGAATCCTCATTAAACTGTGAAAGTAGGCATGATTTAATAACACTGAAGTTCAGTAGTTATATACAATTGTACTACTGAACTGCACTTAGATATGATGTGTTCATGTGATAGCTAGCTTGTTCAGTAACATAGCTAATGTTAGCAAGCACATTTCCAGTGAGCGAACCAGACTAACTTGTTTCAATAAAATTGTGGAAATTTAGAGAATATAGAAATAAAAGGGAGCATTTTCTCATTTTCTCATTTTCTCCACTCATAGTTATAAATCTCAATTCTAATTCGCCAGCGTGAATTCCACCGAGCTCTTCTTCTTCTTTTCTATGGCTGGGTTTGAAATAGTACAACACATGTCCTGCACAGCACACTAGACCTTTCTGCAAATTTCTAACATCACGTGGGTTCTAGATAACTATACTAGATTGTAATGTTTTTGCAGCATGTCCATATTTACACTGCAAAACTGATTGACCGATAAAGTAAGCCAAATACAAATCTTTAAATATAAAGTGCAAACAGATATCTTATAACCAGATTTTCCCCTCAACTACAAGGTGTGTTTGGTAACTTCACAGCCCAAGCAAAATGTGATCTTGAAGCAAATATAATGTTCCGTACTAAACTTCTGGCAGCATCTGAGGTGTGGTTGCTGGCACCAGCTGGACACAATTATCACAGGAAAGCTGTGATTCAACTGTGTTCTCATCACCTGCAGCTTTTTACAGGACTGTGACACAAACCACCCTCATGTCAGGAGAAACAATCTTAGCCTAAGTGAATAAACTGCTCAGAGCCAAACGGTAGCCCTTACGTTGCAATGGAGGACAGAACCTCTTCCTTTTATCTTGTCAGTAGAAGTCTCCCCAAAATTGCCCCCTTGAACCTACTGTGCTCCTGATTTAATCCTGTCCCTCCACAAAAGCAGACATGTTGCTGTCCATATCGACAGCTCTTTCTCAGCACCCCTGCCAATTACAAGCAGAGTGAAGCAGCCTTGTCTCCTCACCCTTACACTCTATTCATTGCTACTGACCCATCCTCACTTTCCTCTGATGATGAAGAAGTGACAGGAAGCTCTTCTGTCTGTCTTGACTCAGGGCATGGACTAATGCACGACAGACCCTCATCGGAGAGATGTTATTTGAATGTGACAGTGTTCCAACTCTTCACCATCAGACCCGGCCGTGCTCGCAGCGATTTTCGTCTCACTACGACAGAAAAAGACACACGTCATGTGTCATCTTGTTAGCGGTGCTTCCAGCATCTCCGCTGGGATTGGTGGAAGGCTTCAGCTACCTGCACTCCCTAGCCTCCAGTATGCAGGGGCTGGGTTGGTCATGAGGGTCTGGGCTAGTGAAATGCTGTCCGCTGACTGATTGTTAACCAAGATGTTTGTATTCTAAAGCCTGTCGGGTGGCGCGTGTCTGGATAACTTAAAAATAAATTGTAACGAAATTATTTTTAAAAATATGGTCAAACTTGTTTAAGAGAGCTGTTGCAATAGTGAAAGATAATTCAGTTGTTTTTTCCTACACTTCACACCGATACGGAGAGGTGACCTGTTCACACCCTGCCGCATCATTACTTAGCTGAAACATCAGTCAGGACAGCTGCGTGTATTCCAAGGCAAGGTCATTTTGTCTTATTTAACGCTTTAATAACGAACTCAGGTTACAGTAGTGATAACTTTATAATTCAGCATAGGGCTATCTAGCAATTGCCCGGATATTCACCTTTTAAAAAGCATTTTTGCAAAATGTGTAACTTTATTTAATGTCACCAAATACGTATACAGCAAGATCACTTAAACAATCACCAAAAAACACAGCAAACCATTGCAGTAGCCTGAATTAAATGGAAGTAGGCAATCGTGTCTGAGTCTTAGAAAGGGAGGTGGTTAAGAATTAAGCGAGATTTGAATCATAGGATGAGAGAAAGGAGTTCAGACAACAAAGAGCTCTGTGTACGCTACCTGAGGAGGACCCCGCCCTCATTTAAACAATCTTCCATTCCAGACCCAGATTTACTGAAGGCGCTGTAAACCAACAGCAGATTAATCCAGGCTCAGAACTCCATTGTCTACTGAGACTGAGGCATGCAGCCCAATTCTCCAGCCTCTGAAAATGAACAGATCTATATTCCGCTAAATAGACCTGAGAAGTCAATAGAAAAACATAAGTAGAGTCTCTTGTCCAAAAGCTCACTGGCTTAACACCTAATGTCATTACAAAATACAATGCAGTTAGAAATCTACTTTAGGAAGGTGTGTCTACCCTGTGCTTAAGGGATATGCTAACACTGTTAAACATTTTTGGAGAGCAGAGATTTTGTTTACTTGATGTATAACCAATAATAAATGGCCTCGGTTTACAATTAATAACTATATGTTATTTGTATCAGTTCTCCCCTTAATCCCTCTGTGCTTTGCTTGGTTATCTTCAATGTAACACTGAAAGGAAAGTTGCAGTGCAAACACAAATTCTCCAGTATTGTTGTTCCAGATGAACACCAGCTGGCTGCACACACACTGCTCACCAAATTAAATCCATGAACTGTCATAAAGCAGCTTAGGTTTGCAGCCTGGAGAACCAGTGTTCTGTGGTCGTCCAGACCATTTCAGACAGTGCTCAAGAGCATCAGGACCAAGTGGTGCAATAATTCAGCATTTCAGTAATCACAAACTGATAGGCTACATGATTAGTGCTGTTTGGTTAGTTAGCTAACTGCAGTTTGGTGATTTTATTTTTCACTGAGATTTCTTCAAGGTTTGTTAAAAACAGCAAAAACAACAACAACCAAAAACTTATAAACAAAGCAATCCCCCCCCCCCCCCCCCAAAAAAAAACCATTTTTGGAGAACAGAGATTTTGTTTACTTGATGTATAACCAATAATAAATGGCCTCCGTTTACAATTAATTACTTACCAAATAACTTACTATATGTTATTTGTATCAGTAAAGTAATTTGTAACAAATTTCTGCCACTAAAACATAGTTAAATTAAAAGAGAGGGGAGAGAAAGAGAGCGAAAGAGGGTAAGTGCACAAAAAGAAGAGTCTGTCCATATTCCTTTTTTTTCTGACTTCAGCCTCTCCCCCTACACCCTCCTCTGTCTCCCCCTACACCCTCCTCTGTCTCCCCCTACACCCTCCTCTGTCTCCCCCTACACCCTCCTCTGTCTCTCCCTACACCCTCCTCTGTCTCCCCCTACACCCTCCTCTGTCTCTCCCTACACCCTCCTCTGTCTCCCCCTACACCCTCCTCTGTCTCTCCCTACACCCTCCTCTGTCTCTCCCTACACCCTCCTCTGTCTCTCCCTACACCCTCCTCTGTCTCCCCCTACACCCTCCTCTGTCTCTCCCTACACCCTCCTCTGTCTCCCCCTACACCCTCCTCTGTCTCTCCCTACACCCTCCTCTGTCTCTCCCTACACCCTCCTCTGTCTCCCCATACACCCTCCTCTGTCTCCCCCTACACCCTCCTCTGTCTCTCCCTACACCCTCCTCTGTCTCCCCCTACACCCTCCTCTGTCTCTCCCTACACCCTCCTCTGTCTCTCCCTACACCCTCCTCTGTCTCCCCATACACCCTCCTCTGTCTCCCCCTACACCCTCCTCTGTCTCTCCCTACACCCTCCTCTGTCTCTCCCTACACCCTCCTCTGTCTCCCGCTACACCCTCCTCTGTCTCCCCCTACACCCTCCTCTGTCTCTCCCTCCACTCTGCTAGCAATATCACTTGCTTTCTGTCTCTCTCACTTGGTAGTATTTTGCCTCCCTACTTTCGTTAGCCTTCCTTTTCAACCCCTCACTCTCATTCATGCTGTGTCTCTGTGCTTCTCATCTTGTCCCCATTCTCCACAGTGTCTTTGTGTGCCATTTTGACCAGAAGTTATTCACACACCAAATTCTTGACCTTGCTGCAGTGTCTGTGTTCGACCCATCCTGTTTGCCGTAGCTCTTAAGTGTCTGGGATTTTTGCGGCTCACCCACAGAGATGCAGGGACGGTTGGGTGCAGCAGCCGGCACGCTGCTCTGTCTCGGCCCGTGAGGCGCCTCATTCGGCGATGGTCCAGAGGTCAGAGGGAAGGAGGGTGAGATGGGTCACTGTTTGCCCAGCTGTCACCCAGCAAAGGAGGAGGGGCAGTTAATGGGTGGTGGGGCTTGAGGGTGAGTAGCTCCAGAACGTCTAGATAAATTGAACTGGACAAAACCAAAGGATGGGATTCTTTCATCACATGTGCACGACACCGGGCGAGGAGAGTGTGTGGGAGAGAGAGTGTGTGTGTGTGTGTGTGTGTGTGTGTGTGAGGCAGAAAGGTGTTTAAGTGTTGAGGAGAGAGGGGGTGGTTATGAGAGTAAACGAGGGCAGTGGGGAATGTGGCAGGATCCGTAGGCACCTCCCACTTTTCTCCGCTGCATCTAAGTTCTTCCTCTCTCTCCTCATCCGTGGATGCTGTCTCATCACTACCCTCTTCATCCTCAGGCATGGCTCATTTTCTGTGACCCCTGACCTGATGAAACTACACAGAGGAACCTAAATTATGATTTACATTTAGATTTAAATTTACTCAGCCCTTATCAGCTGTCTTAAAACCACACAATGGTCATCCATGAATATGGCACAACCTTTGTAAACTTTTTTCCATCTGTGAAGACACTGAATATTTATTTAAGGAGAAGGTCCATGGTAGAAAAAAAGGGCGACAGAGAAGGAACGAAAACCAGAGAGGCTACAGACTGCTGGGGGAGCTGAGATGAGCTGAAACTAGGATGGGGTCAGTCTCAAATCCGTGGTTCAGCTGAGGATGTATTGCACAATGTTGCATCATCTACATGCAAGCTCTTTGTCAGATGCTGAATATACCATATCTATTTTTCCTTCATTTTGCACTGTGAGAGTCTATCCTTATGGCTTAAAGTTTAGGTTCTGGGTATTGTGGGAGCTAAATGTCCAGTAATTACTGCCAGGTTGATACTCTTTCATGTTATTAATATGTAATAAGATCCGACAGGGATAATAACAATTTTATTCATAAACACTAAACGTACCCTGTCAGAAGTTCAAGGTCAGTCGGCCTAGAGATCCTTCTTTTAGTGGCCCTGACGTCTTAGCAACAGCTTGCTCAATAGTGATCAAATATCTCAGGAGATCTCCACACAGCCTTCACACCAGGGGCATTGAGCGTGGCTGTTAATCACGGAATCAATCGGGAACCTTTAAAACACTTATTCTCACACCCCAGGGATGCACATGCATTCACTGAGCGCTTGCTGTGGTCAACATCAAGGTTGCACTGCGTTTCAGATCAGTGGCCCGGAGCTCCAGGTCTCGGCCGCGTCTTCATGGGCTGTGTCTCTGCAGCTGTTGCTGCCCTTTATGTGAATGCCAGCATTCATCCCTCTAGGTCCTTCTGTCACGAGGTCCTCTGACTTTAACCTTTTCTCCATGTCGAGAAGTCAGGCATACCTAAAGTCACTCAAAGCACTTGCTGGAGAAGAGAGTCACAACTGAGATACCAAAACAAGAGGCAGCCAGAACAAAGGGCTGCTAAGAAGGGTATACTGCCATCTGCTGGACAGTTGCGGTATGGGACAGAACCAGTGCAACCAGTGCAAGAAGGACTTTGGCTCCTTACATAATTTTTTGAGTACTGGGCTTCCTTAGTGAGAAATATTAAACACAAATAATTTATTGTGACCAAAGAGTAGTCAGCAGCGTTCTCTCATACTGAGTGACTGTGAGCAGTAGCAGCAAGACTTTGACTCATGTCTCTTTTACATTCTTTAACCCCGAGTCTATATCCTCATTAGTGTCACAGTGTGAACAGTTATGTGGCTCTATACAAAGTGACAGAAACATACTAATTATTCTTGACATAAATGCCTTAGCGATTTTAAAATACATCTTAAATCAGAATCAAAATTCTTTAGGAATCAGTCTAAATTACTGTGTGAGTACAAATTTTGTTGTGATGTGTTTATGCCTTTTTCTGTTTGTTATTCTTTTTATCTATCTTTCTCTCTTCAACACTCAGCTGTAGGGTTTCAAATGTCTCATTACTTGTCGTGGGGTCAAGCTATGGTTTTGGTCCCATCTGTTGAGTAAGCTGGTTGAGCTGTTGTGATAGGTGCGTTAATACAGTTTGAATGCCAATCTCTGTTCCTGGGTTGGCTGAGTTTAGGGCTTGTTGGAGTGAGAAAACTTACTAAATCACACTTACTTTCTCACATTTTCCTAGAATGAGTGAAGGCTGATGGGGCATCATTATCTCCTTATACATACACACACACACACACACACACACACACACACACACACACACACACACACACACACACACACACACACAAACTACATATTGTATGAAGATGCTTCAGCCAAATCAAGCTTATTCTGCACAGTGTTTCATAGCTCTAAATCATGTCTCCATACTTACCTCTCTTGCGCTCTTGCTCTGGGTCTAAGTAAACAACAGCTTGATGGATGTGGAGAAGCTTCAGGCAGGTCTGGGGGACTGTCACCATCACATAGTGCAGCATTCGCTCACTGGCCAGGGAGCTACAAACATCTTCTCTTCTCTTCTCTTCTCTTCTCTTCTCTTCTCTTCTCTTCTCTTCTCTTCAGACTTATTTATTTTCTCTTTAGTATTTCCATCATGGCTCTGAAAACTGTAACACATGCCACACGATATTTGCTATTACTACACATAAAACATACAGCTGTGACCGATTGGCTGGAGGCCTACAGTATGTGACAACACCAGCCTAAAAATTGCATAAAGTGTATTTATGACACCACAAAGCTTTGTCTTTGTTCGTAGACCTCCTTATAAATCACCTTTTTTAAACTAATATACCTAATTAGGCAGTGTATTAAATTGAATAGCTAACTAAACCTAGGCCATCTCACTCTGCATTTCAACTAAATCATGCTGCATTCTTCTTTTTACTACCAGTTCTACTACTGGGTCTTTTTTCTACCACTGGGAGTGTGGTCTTAGACAAAAGGCATCACTTCAGTAGCATTCAGTTATTAAATTATACTTACATTTGTTTAACTTTGTGCTAGTTTGAATCTAATTCAGTTTGAATCTGATTGAAATCTCATTCAATTTGAATCTAATTTAATATCATTCAGTTTGAATCTAATTTAATATCATTCAGTTTGAATTTAATTGAATCTTATTCAGATTCAAACTGGTATGAAGTTTAAAATACTTTGGCTTCTCCCCACATATCTATGTAACTAGTTTTGACCTCGAGGGGATGAAATAGAACATAATATTCGGATGTATTCTCTACCAATAGCTATGCTCAGGCCTCAGTATGAAGCAATTGTTACACTGCTCAGAGAAGCCTCCCCTTCACACTCTCTTTCTCCCCTTAATCCCTCTGTGCTTTGCTTGGTTATCTTCAATGTAACACTGAAAGGAAATTTGCAGTGCAAGCACAAATTCTCCAGTATTGTTGTTCCAGATGAACACCAGCTGGCTGCACACACACTGCTCACCAAATTAAATCCATGAACTGTCATAAAGCAGCTTAGGTTTGCAGCCTGGAGAACCAGTGTTCTGTGGTCGTCCAGACCATTTCAGACAGTGCTCAAGAGCATCAGGACCAAGTGGTGCAATAATTCAGCATTTCAGTAATCACAAACTGATAGGCTACATGATTAGTGCTGTTTGGTTAGTTAGCTAACTGCAGTTTGGTGATTTTATTTTTCACTGAGATTTGTTCAAGGTTTGTTAAAAACAGCAAAAACAACAACAACAAAAAACTTATGAACAAAGCTACCCCCCCCCCCAAAAAAAACAAACAAAAAACAAAAAACAAAAACACCACCACGTCTGGACCATGCTCTTTGCTGTTCTCATTTTCTACAAGATTAAATGTGATGGATAAACGAATTGAATTTACATTGCATGCTGGGAGCCATTGTAACCAAGCAGACATTATTATAACCAACTCTACCATTTTCTGGTAACCAGGCATCTCTGAGGAACTCATGGCATTCTGTGCCCACACTAATACTCTGCAGAAATGGGACATCAATTATTCAGTGCACAAACTTTGACCATCATTATGGGTAATGGATAACAGGATGCCATTGGGTTACGGAATATGTTTGCTGGCCTCACTAAACAAATAGTATCTTTTTGCCTATTTTTAATGAAATAACTTTGAGCCATTTTGAGTAGAAAGGTAAAATATACATCTGTCAACCTGGTCCCAGTCATCGCTGCTTGTTCCTGTCAGCCCTACAGGCATGTCTAATGTGACTCAGATTGTGGAGTGTTTTTTACTCCGATACAGCAAATATTCCCTTTGTAGTTTCACAATTTGATTGATGGCCATCATGAAACATGACTTCGGGACTTGATCAGGTTTCGTCGTGCTTGACCTATGTGCTCTCTATCTCTTTTTATCACTTTCCCTGCTTCTCTCCCTCGGTCTGTCCATCTTGATTGAGCAAAGGGCTGTAAACTAGATATGCGTTCTCTGCTTCAGTAACACATGGGGCTCCCTGGGGAATCCCTTGGGACGACACATAGCTGACCTGTGCATCTCTCCCAGAATGCCTTCAGCTAAGCATATTTGACCTGACTACACAGTCTGGACATACATACACTTTGCTAAGAGCATTTGGTAGTCAGATTTACTATTCATTGAATTTGATTTAAATTTCTGCTTCAAACCTTTCATCCTCACTACTCAGCAAGGCAGTATTATACAGATATTTTATCATGCTCACACACGTGCACACCGAAGACTTTAACACTGACAAACTGCTGATGCCACTTTTTGTTTTCTCATTTGTATTTTAATAAGTGCTTTTCCCTTTTATTGTTGGGGGAAAGATAATATCTGCCAAAAGCAGTGAAATAACAAATGACAAAGAAAATCATTTGGTCTTTAATTCTCTCTACCTTTTTTTCTCTATCTATCTATCTATCTATCTATCTATCTATCTATCTATCTATCTATCTATCTATCTATCTATCTATCTATCTATCTATCTATCTATCTATCTATCTATCTATCTATCTATCTATCTATCTATCTACATTTTACACATTTAACAGACGATCTTATCCAGAGAAACTTACAATTTTCAATAATGTTACAGAGGGAGGCAAGCGTAGTGTTAGGAGTCTTGCCCAAGGACTCTTATTGGTATAGCATAGAGCACAGAGAGAATCTGTCTGTCTATCTATCTATTTATTTATATTTAGAGCCACCGAAATGCAATTATTATGAGCACCACACTGTGTATGTTATTCAATTTCTTAACACAATGGGTCACACATGTTCCTCCAGCATGTCAGTATGAAGTAGTTTTGACAGAAATCCCACTGATGTATCAAACTGAGCATGTGCTTTGCTGCATCTGGAATTGTCAATACAGTGTTACAGCTAACACAGAACTATCCATGAATTGTCTACTACATATATAATTTACAATTTACAGTAGTAAATTGTAGGCCCTCTGCTGTGTTTTTTCAAATGATGCTGTTGATGCTAGCTGACCTGTCAGCTTTAGTGACTCTGCCTGTAGAAAAACAAGTTGCATATTGTTACTGCTGCATGTCAGGGGGATATGGAGATTTACCTTGCAGTACATAAGGCAATCAAACTGCAATACAATGCCTGTCATGACTATGTCAACAATGTTTCTGTATTTGCGGTGTATCATCTCTGCCGCACCGGAGTATCAGCCATCTGACACTTCACAGCATGTCTTGATGAGTCTGCCCCCGGCAGATTGAGTTGTGGAGCCTCTGATCTTCAACTGCAGAGCAGTGTGGCCAGATGCTCAGACACCATTCTGAACTTTGATCCATCAGGGTCACAAAAGCCACACCCACTAGATATGCCCACTAGCGCAATCATCACTAGCACAGTCACTAGTGTGAACCATCCACCGGCAGGACCAAAGCCACGCCCACTAGCGCAATCCATCCAGCGATATCACCAAAGGCACAGCTACTAACGTGATCCATCCACTGGTGCCACCAAAGCCACACCCACTAACGCAATCCCTCCACCAAAATCACCAAAGCCACACCCACTAGTGTAATCTATCCCCTGAAATCACCAAAGCCACACCCACTAATCTAATCCCTACACTGGAATCACCAAAGCCACACCCACTAGTGCAGTCTTTCTGCACTCCAAAAGAGGATGTCGTATTAACAATGTCCCTGGATAGAGTCATAAATGTGAGACATACAAATTGGAAATGATATGAAATTGTGTGTGCACACACATGTGTGCATGTGT
>NC_137519.1:12422500-12435000 GCF_041902795.1 Electrophorus electricus
TTCTTAACATAAGCATAATGCACACGCACACACACACACACACACACACACACACACACACACACACACACACACACACACACACACATTACCTTTTGCACCAAATTTGGTAGCTATCTTATTTTAAACATGTTTTGTAAGACCCACTCTCTTGAATGTGCAAGAAAACACAGATTAGTCAGCCTGGCAATACAGTCTTCCCCTCTCCCAAACAACTCACAGCCATTACCATAATTATTCACACATATGCAAGCTGGAGGCTTTCATACTGATTGTGCAGACCCAGCCCCTACTTGGGCATGTATGAGACTATATCTGCATATCTTGAAGATGAAGTAATGAAACGCTGGGCCTGAAGCATGTGAGTGAATAAATCACCATCAGATCCTACAAAATGCAGCAGTAAATTAACTGAAAAAGAAACCAGCCGTGGCATATTAATATCTCTGTGACTAAATTAAGCTTCAAATGATCTCTTTTTTAGTTTTTAAGTTTACTTACTTAACTGAATATGCCTGTGCAGAACATCTTACATGTGTGATATTAAAGTCTGTTCATTGCTTATATTAATGATTAATCACTAAACATTAATTATAGGTTGCAGTCCAAGCCTCCTATTTCAATTGTAATACCCTGCCTTGATTTTATGTTATTACTTGAAATGGATTAAGTATCAGTCATTAGAGTGTGCATAATGAATTTAAAATTAGAGTCTGAATTCTGTCTAGTAGAGGCTTGTGTTTCGGCATAATGTGCATACAACATAAATCAGAATTACAGTGTGAATCAGAATTACAGTGTGAATCAGAATTACAGTGTGGATTAGAATGAAAAGTTTGCATCACTCTGGGACATTTTAATATGTACACACAGGTACATATATTTTAATACATACACACAGGCATCTATTGCTTTAGAGCTGCCTACCGTGTGTGTGTGTGTGTGTGTGTGTGTGTGTGTGTGTGTGTGTGTGTGTGTGTGTGTGTTTGTTTTCACATCTTACCAAAAACATTTTAAGGTAAAATCTCATTAGACGTGAAGGAACTGAGAAGTGATAAAAAAAAAAATCTATTTTTACAGGGCATGTAAAAGCAGTTCAAGCATGATACCAATGGAGATTCTGAGTATCATGAATGTTATCTGACTATCTAAATGTTATTCTGACTATCTTATTTACTATCAAGGGACACTGATTTTTAACTAAAATACAATCAAAAGTTTAAAAAAATGTGCTAGGTTTAATGATCTGTCTTATTACAAACAAGAATGAAAAGCTACAAATTCTTAAACTTCTGTAGCAATCTTCTCTGTTTGCATATCTTTCAAGGACACAAATGAAAATGTTGGTTTTGCAAGTGATATACAATGCAATAAATCAATTATAACACAATTCCTGCATCCCAGGTTCTGCACTCCAGCAAATTCCATTTACAAAAACCCTGGCTATGAAGTTAAAATGCCAAATGTCATCTTAATGTAGGGTATTTGCACAGCTACAGGATGAAACTTACAGGATTTGAGACTCTTTTAGCAGCCATTAGAGTCATTACACAATTGCCTACTCAGATGTGTTTTGTTTGGGGATTTTTTCGGCCAGCTGCGTTTGGTTGTATCATTAGTTCATGCAAGAGTGAACTAACAAAAAATCTCTCAAGGATTTTAAATGTTGTGTTTGGAGTCTGTTCTTCTTGAAGTGACATTTGAGTCTGTTGCTATAATCACTACACATGGGGATAAAAGATGTGTCACAGACTACCATAAAGAGGAGAAGTCCTCTGTGACTTCAGAGGGTTTACCACAAAATGCAAACCACTGGTAAACCTCAAGATCAGAAAGGCCCAGTTACAGTGAGTAAAAAATCCCTGAAAATCATGTAATAGAATTCTACTACAAAGTCTTACAAACATTAACCTTTCATGTATTGGGGAAAGTGTGCAGAAAACATGACAGCATGTCACCATGAAATAGATATGTTTGGCTGGTCTTTAATGATGGTGTGACCCTCACAGAAACATCATGATGAATTCTAAGCTGTACAGAAGCCTTGCATGCTTAGATTATGCCTAAAAAAAAGTGCTCCTGATTGGCCAAGTATGTCACCTGATCTTATCACAGGAGAGCATGTGCTTCATTAAGACAGTACTTTTTTGACAGTACTTTGGCAAAAAGCCTGAAACAAGCAGAAATGGTTTCACTGTTGCATTGCTCGACGGCTCCTGCTCAGGACATGTCCTATGTCCTAAACCGTTCAGGTTTTATTCTTTAGAAGCACAGTAATCATATGTGGAACCACCGAGGGGGCAGCTGGTGCCAGGGCCAATGCTCAGTAGGGGCCGCTACTGACCTGCTGTTTTGGATATTCATCATCAGTGGATGTCTGTCCATGACTTACTGACAGTCACTGTCAGAGTGATTGTAATTGGCACAATGCCACATGACTGAGCGATCATGTCAGCTGGTGTGTTTTTAATTGTAGGCTGTAAAATCATAAATTGATGGGAGCGAAAAAAACAATAAAAATGCACCCTGCACTCCACTTACATCTTACTCGTCATCTTTTCAAAACAACCGTGATGATGATGGAATGGATCAATGTAAACGTACTGGTAGCAGTTTTAAAAAGGGACCATGGTGGATGTCAGAATGCATTCAGTATAATAAACTACAGCACAGCAGAGACAATTATGAGTGAAACAATTGGTGAATAACAACAGAATGTTAGCTAACTAGTTAGATTATATTGTTTTATTTCCATGGGTGTGTCTCAATTGCGTACTACGCACTAATACAATAAGGTGGCTAGCTATATATTATATAATGGTCTTAACAGTACGGTTTGGTAGGTTAGTATACAAAATATAAGCATACTACTAACTGGAAGTGATGAAGCATTGCTATGCCAACATGCATTACTGCAAGCTCATTTACTTTTGACCTGGGTATTAAATCTAAAATAGTAACAAAGATATTCTGTGATGGTTACAAATATGGAAAAGTTAGCTAAACACCGTCAGCTATTTAGTTGAAACTCTGAGCTAGGTGACTACTGTGTCTAGCTAAATACATAAACTATCATGCGTTTCAATTAGCTTTCTTACTAAAATAGAAACCGTTCACTTATACTTGTAAAACGGAATCTAAGTTGCAGTCACATTTAACACCTGTTTTTCTACTACCTGTCGCTGATGAACTTGTGATATCTGCCATTTTTGCAAAATTTTCTAGACAAAAGTAGCTCCTCCATTTCCGTTTCACAGTTCATTATGGAATGACATTGTCCATCCAAACAATGCGCAAAAAGCCCAACTTGTTCTAAGTATGCATTGTGGATTTTTGTGTATACTGAATATTGACACCTTTAACTGTACTACATACTACATACTCAAAAACTAGTTAGTATGAGTCATTAGTACACAACTGGGACGTAGCCCATGTTTGCCATGTTGCTGCACCTGTCTGTGTGAAATTTAAAATGATGTTGGAGGTCCCACTGAGAATGCTGAGAGTCTGGATCTGCCCCGGTAGTAACTGTTTAATTTTAAATCCATTGTGTTTGAGTATGGAGCCAAAATGGTAACCTCTGTGTCTCTGTCCAGTTGCTTATTGACTGTGCCGTTATGTCATAATTAGGGGTATAATGATGAACTCTGCTCAACTGATCCTGTTACAATTCATGTTACAGGATTCACAATTAGATTTTCTCATGATGTTTTAAACTAATTTTAAGGGGGAAAATAATTTTTTATTTCATAAGTGTAGAAAAAATGCAAAAAAAATCTTTAGTCTCCTGCAATTAAAAGAATATAGGAACAGAAGTGTAGCTTTACCATATGTTAAATAACCAAGTGAAAGCATTCCTTTTTATTTCTGAAGCATAAACCATGCAAAATACTGTGCAAATATTAAACAAGAATTTTTATTCCCCTGCAATTAAAAATAAAAAAAAAATACAAAGAGAATTCAAGAAGCATTGGTTTATAATGTGCTGTATCAAAGTATGCTATTGTAACGGCTTCGCCATAGTATAAGTGCGACTTCTGGTGTTCAAGCAATAATGCAACGGCATTAGATAGCATAATGAACATGATATCATCCATCGCCACGATGTGCATCGTCACATTTCTGCATCACGATGAATCGTTTCGCGATGCATCGTTACAACCCTAGTTAGAAACATAGACTGCATATATACAATATATGATCATAGCACATGAGCAGATTGCCAAGGAGACGTTCAAACGTTGTCATTTTGGAGCTGGACTAAGCATTTGACAGTAGAGAATCCAAAAGGCGCAGTCCAGCTGGTTGGGATTATGAGCCACAGTAGTGTTTGTCATGCTTTTTTGTGGTTTATGTCAATCTGGCAATATCTCTGAGAAATTGTTTTGCTTGGATTCAAGATGCTAACACAATCCGATCTAATATTTATTAAGATGAATTTTATATATTGACATATCTTGATTTATTTGTTTATTTATTTATTTCAGGGGGAGGGAGGGGGTTCTTTTCTCTCAATAGAAATAAATCCACCACACACCATCATGTCTTGTTATCTGAGGAATTCAGTCCAGCTGTTTGTTTTTGAAAGATTAATTTCTTAACTTTTCCTTGGCATTCTAGTTTAACATGTCTATTAATATTACGAAAAGTGAAATAACAGTGTCAGGGTTATAGTTCTTCCAATATAATTGTACAATTGAAGGAAGGGCTAAAATGACCAGAAATAAACTGTGGCTTAAATAAAGAAACCCATGTCCCCACATGACTTTCACATGATTAAGGAAATTAAACATAGCCCAGTGGATACATGGATTTAAGGACGGGATTAGCTTGTATGCTTTTGAAGGGACAATCTGTTCTTATTTAGGACTGAAATGTCATTGATGTCTTATGCCTGAAAAGGCATGCAAAGGTTGTAAGACTATCTAAGGATCTCTAAGGAAAACCCTGTGACATCTGTTAGGGGTTTTAACTTGGCGTCTTCATTCTCTGTTCCCTTTTTCTGGACACAGATGCAAGGTACCTCGAGACATCAGACTCCACAGGCGACACATATGGTTCTTCTGGAGGCCTGTGCACTTCCTTTCTGATTTCTTCATCGTTGTCTTTATTTTATGTGTCCATGAAACCCTGTGTTGGCATTCCTGTTGGATCCAGCGAACTCCACCCACTTAAGTGCTTTGCTCTGTTGTCCACCCTCACTAGGTAAAGCTGGATCATGAGCTAGCTGTAGACATGTAGGTGTCTACTGGTGTGCTCTCACAGAGACAGCCAACAGCTCCGAGATGCTTTGCCTGGTGCAAGTGTTCCAAAGTCCTGGACAGTCTATGCTGATCGGGCTGTGCTGACTGGCTGAGGGGAGCCTGGAGAGGTGTTTCACACTTTCATCTCATCCACTGTTATGGCAGTGAAGGCACTGTGAAGGTGAATTGTCTATGTGGTATGCTGTTGTGCCTTGTCCTTACACTTGGTGTTTGGGATTCATAATGGAAGACTGTGGCCTCTTATCTAACTAGCTTTCTTATTTTAGAAAGATGAAACATCTTCCCTGCAGAAAGCTTGGCACACACGAGTACAGGCTTTAGAAAACATGACGGGGAACTTGTACGTTTGTGCTTACAGCATTTAGCAGTCATTCTTGTTCAGAACAGCTTACCAATATGTTTTATTGTCTCCATGTAATAAATCCTTATGCCAGTAAATCAGGGTGTTATAACATTATTATCTGTACCATTTGTTTACTAAACTGCTGGAATCTATTAGGAATAATGACTGTGGGAGACCTTGGCCTCCATAGCTTTGTAAAATTTTATTTGAAATATTCTGTTGGGAATCAAGGGTCCTTCTTCCCACTGCTTTGTGACAGATTGTGTTTACTGTCAGAATTTCAAAGGCTAAACAATTAGTATATGAAGATATTCTGTACTAGTCTGTAAATAATTAAGTGGTCTCTCATACAAAAAAAGTAGTGTTTTCATATCAGTTTCAAATTCAATATTTGGGTATGGAGACGTTTAAAACAATATCAAGCCCAGTGTTTGGGTATTCAAAATTCTGTTTCTCCCTATCAGCAGACTGTCGCTTGTTTCAAGTTAGAGCTGTTATTTCACATGAACAACAAAAGCTCTTCCTCCCACCCTCCCACCCTCCCACTGCTCGGCTGTAGGCCCTCTATTTCCCTTTTGAATCCGGCACAGCCTGCAGCTCTGAGCCTCAAAACAAAGAGTGAAAAAATTAAGGCAAAAAAACCCCAAAAAACCCATCAACCCAAAAAGAAAAAGACAGAGAGAAGGGTTTCTAAACTCATGTAAGTAACACAGCCATGGGAGTGAGAGGAAGAGAGAGAAGACAAGGAGCAAAGGTTTACAAGGAGAAAAAGTGCTTTAAGTCCTCAATGGCCATTGTGTCCAAAGCAGTCATTTCTCTGTATGTATCTCGGTGTCGGGCTGCTAGTGTGAGTGTTTGATGAAGGGAAGGAGTAGACGAATGAATCCCCTGTGGCAGGCACTAGGCTGGGCTACAGATGGTGCCTCTCCCCCTCCTGCTGCATCCACTGCTCTACTGGCGCTCTCGGCTCTCTCGGGGAGCCGCTAGGACCCCCAGCATGTGTCTATAAAACTGCCTGCCTGCTCCTGCGTAGAGCTCCCCTGGGTCTAGAAGCTATAAGGCAGGTCTCAAGGTCTTTGGTGTTACTCACACACACACACACGCTTCACAGAAGCAATAAAATGTCCAGCAACACCCCTATTCCCACCCACCATCACATTTACCCGACACTTTTATCCAAAGCAACTTACAATTATTACTGAGTACAACTTGAGCAATTGAAGGTTAAGGGTCTTGCTCAGGGGCCCAACAGTGGCAACCTGGCAGTGGCAGAGCTTGAACCAGCAACCTTCCAATTACAAGGCAAGTACCTTAACCACTGAGCTACCACCACTGAGTCTCCATCACCAACCCCACCCTCAATCCCTGTCCCCACCCAGCCTGCAACACCAACCAAATATTTAAGCCTTAATTTCCTGGCTGGACATAGTGAAATGGTTGGTGCTGGATCTTAGGTAGCTCCTCAGGTGTGGAATAGCTGAGCACTACTTGTATCAGAGTGCCAGGACGTTCAAAAGACACTCATAGCGTTCAGGTGGTTGGATTAGGAAGACAGGTGTCTGGAGTGTTCATTTCTTCATAATGCCACTCAGTATGGTCTCCCAACCAGAAGTGCACACACACACACACACACGAACAAACATTTCTATTATCACGTCACTGCCCCCGCACACCTTTCCATTATAAGCCACTTATTCTTTCAATCTCCCACACATGCTCTGACTCTGTAATTACAATAACGGACTGAGTGGAAATCCTACGCTGTTCTAAAACACACGGCACAGGCCATGTACGGGGGCACATCCATGTGGACACGCTCATAAATCACACTTCCTTATATCGCTTCCTAAAATCTGTAGGGCAACTGATCGCTCTTAAATTCCAGCCTGTGTGTCATCCCTCTCAATGGGGCATGTGGGAACGTTTATCACACGCTACCGTGGCACATTTAACATGACAGAAAACTCTGAGGTCTGGGGAGTGTGTGTAGTAGGTGGTTGGGCATTTATTGTTTATTTAATGTTTTTTGTGGTAACTTTCACTGTTACTTAACCTTTACTTACAAGTGTCAGCCCTTTGTTGTGTGTGTTAGTGCCACTCTACATTATCTGATTACTATATTACATTTTATTACCTCTACAGCTATTTGGTAGAGAACCAATATTAAATACCCTCTACCTCCAGTGCTGACTGTAGGTTCAGAATATTACACATACACACACACACACACACACACACACACACACACACACACACACACACACACACACACACAGGTGGCTGGTGCCTCCTGTCATCCATACCTTCTGGTTCTATTTATAAACCAAAGCCAAGTGCAAAAGCCTGTAATGTCTATGGATTACAGAATCTCCATTCAGTTCAAGCTATAGCTCTTGATGTACGTTGCTTGGTGGGAAACATGGAGTATCAATACATAGTGAATTATAAGTGAATGTAACACTAAACAGCGTAGCAGTGCAATTTTTCAGTCATTTCTGCTTACGCCTGCATTTTCTAACCAGACCAGTAGACAGTTTCATCCAGTGCTCCTCTCTCTTCAGTTCTATGGTCAAACAGCTGTACTTCATTTATAGAGATCCTCAAGGAACCACAATGCAGATCTGGAATGCTGATTCATCAGCTTCTACCAGTCACCTGTTTGTTTCCCATCACTGTTGTGATGTGGACGGTTCGAGGCAGGCATATCCAGATGTTGTATGTTAGATGAATGGATGGATCCAGACATTCAAAAGGGCTGTTCCTCCCACGACCCTAATGGAAAACCACATAAACCATCTGACACATGTATAGTATATAACACACAGCGGGGTTAATGTAATATGTGGCTTCATAATGGTAATGACCAAGCATTCCATTTCGAGTTTTTCTAGTGTCTGTAGTGTCACCGAGGTGCTAATACAAAATAGCATAAAGACAGACAGCTCTGAGCGCTACGAGTCGATTGCCAGATGTGATGAAGCGCGTTTTCATACCAATTAAACGTTAAACTAAAATCAGCCCAGCACTCTTGTGTTTCTCAGCGACAGCACTGAGAATATATCTGTCAGCTTGAAGGAGGGTTGGCAGAGGGGTGGGGGACAGAGGGAGACAAATCTGCGGAATAAGCTTTAATTGGGTAATTACACGAAGTGGGAATGAGGCATTTGGAGCTCCAAATGGGAAGTGAATTGGCCATTATTCCATGCCTGTCTTCCGCGGGGCTATTACTTATGCCGTGCTCTGGGACCTCCCATGTCTCCTCGGAGCCATCGTGAAGCGGGACTCCGGCGGATCGCCCGAGCAGCGGACGGAGTCTTTGCTTTACCAGCGTCCGTCTGCTTATGACCTGGCCCCGATTTTGCAGGCTGACATCGCAACCTGTAATTATCTCATGTGTTTAAAGGTGCAGCTACTTTTTTTTTTTTCCTTCTCTGCCGGGGAAAGCCATCGTCTTCCTGACCTTTAAATCCCAAACAGCTCAACCTTTAAATCCTGTTAAGCTTTAACGTGACGCCGTTTCCGTTGACGGACCCATTCGTTTTAAATGGACATGGGGCGCAGATGTGTTTTTCCTCCATTCCTGTGCCTTCTTTCACTAAGGGCATTGTATCCGAGCAGGGCTGTGGGTAGAAATGGCTTTTTGCTTGACTGATGGATCTCGTCTTGAACGTTGTCATATGTTGCTGCGTATGCAGAGAGCGCGCTTGGGGAGCTTGGGGAGCACTAATACAGGACAACAGTGACATCTGGTGACAAAAACTATGAAATGCAGATTCACCTCTAACGAGCAGGGTGTGTCAGTCACCTGCCAAGGTTTAAGAAAAAAACACATTTACTGTCACAAACGCCATCACCTATAGATTACAAAATTCTGTAGCGCACAAAGCTAAACACCATGCAAGTCCATCAACTTTGTGAAATAGTTTATTGCATACTGACTCACAGTTGTCATATACATTGTTACGACCTGTCACAGTTCAGACTCTTTTACTCTGCATGCACCTGGACTACGACAGAGCAAAGCAGCGAGGTGTAACATTTTTACGCACATTGTTTAGACTAATATTACATTTTTAAAAAGGCAGTTAGATGAACAGGAGAAATATTTACAGTATTCCCAGAGAATTCAAGCCATTTAACTACTCTGGCTTTCTGTACTGGAGGGTTCTCAAAAGACCACATAATTGCACATTTTATTTTAGAAAGAGCTGGACTGAGACCGAAGTGCCAAAGAGTAACAGAGACCCAACTCATCAAGCAGAGAGTGTGTATGGGGAGTGCTACTAAATGATTGTACTGATTGTAACTGACCAGACTAATCAGGCAGTGATTCCTATTTACCCTTTATCAATATAATTAGAGTTCACTGAGCTAATCCTCTCTCA
Organism: Electrophorus electricus; assembly: GCF_041902795.1. Taxonomy (NCBI): domain Eukaryota; kingdom Metazoa; phylum Chordata; class Actinopteri; order Gymnotiformes; family Gymnotidae; genus Electrophorus; species Electrophorus electricus. The sequence goes on from NC_137519.1 coordinate 12,432,493, forward strand.
CACACCTCTCTCTTAGTATGGAATTTCATTTCACTTTAAGTCTTCTACACGAATATTTTCAAACGCGGAGGGAAATCTGTGCTTGAACTTTTAAAAAAAGCATATGGGTAGAATGAAATCCCAGGAATGAAATCCCCTGGCAGAACTGTGTTTCCAGAATCTAACCTACCCACCTCTGGGTCTCATGGGAAAAAAACCCTTGAAACCTTAATTTACAGACAAGAATATGTATGAATGATGATCTGGGTTCCTTTCGTTTACATAGACTTTTTATGACTAACAGGAAAACTCTTTTTTTATTTTCTGTTTACTGCTTGACTTTATTTCGTCACTCTGCTGGATGTAATGTGACAACAATGCATTACTTGTTTTTAATAGTTCTCTTTCATACATATCACCATGGCTGCATCTGACATGTAACAGACAGAACTTACAGCCAGAACCAGACCATAAAGCAAATAAAAGCAGAATCCTTCAGATCTTGATCTGTTTTGTTTTTACTTGAATAGTCATGCATGTGTTTGGATTTACTATTAAAAAAGAAAAAAAATGGCAATAGTATTTCATTTGATTTTATTTGTGTAGATGTTTAAAAATGGTTAGGATACATTTCAGCAATTTAAGCAGGTACTTCCAAAAATCATTAAGGCCTACTCTTACTCAACATGCTGGAAATAAACTTAAAATACACAAACACATATGGTTGCAAAAAGTGGCTGCATCTGACATGCAATAGACAGGACTTACAGTGTTCCGTTAATTATATGTTTTCCCACAAGGGTTGCAGCTTTTACAGAGAGATACAGAGCTCTGAGAGCTGGGGAAAGAAACTCTGGAACCTTGTTTTGTAAACGTAAAATGCACTAATACATATCACCAGGCACTTCCAAAAAATTAAGGCCTACTGTTACTCAACATGCTTAAAATACACAAATACACAAAGACATATGGCGAGAGTTTGTCGATTTTTAAAGAGAGGAATGATCCCACATTACACATGTTAAAGTCCAGTGATCATTACTAAAGCAATTACAAATAATAAAATTATTCTAAGATGAGAATAGGTTGAAAATTAACAAATCTATATTTTAACTAGACTCTTTACCTAAGAATATCACTGGAATATTAATTATTTATCTTATGTATAAAATATGCATTATAGTTAATTTCAAACTATGGTACCTTGTCCTCTGTGACTCAGTACATAAGCAGTGTAGTATTTCCCTATAGGGCAGTATAACTGCCCATTTAATACAACAGGCCAATAAAAAAAGATTGTGGGCAGGCCTTGCCACAGAGGAACTCTATGAAGGTTTAACATGCACCATCCAGCCTGCTGGCTGCTCTAGCACTCCTTCGTTCTTGGACATGTACTGTGTGTGTGTGTGGGGGGGGGCATGTGTTTTGCATGGAATGTGTTTGTGTGGTGTGTGTAGGTGTGTGTCGTTGTGTGCCGGTGTGTGTATACATGTGCACAGCCGGAGGTTAGGAGGCTTAGACATCTCCTAGACCTAGGAGTTCTTAATGGTTTTAGCACACCATGGTGTGTTTGTTTGTGTGTGTGTGTGTGTGTGTGTAGGGTATGTTTTGAGGATCCACATCCCGCTTGGTTTGACTGTTGGGTTGTTTTCATGGCACACTGCGTCTCTTCCTTTTCCACCAGTCATTACTGCCGGAGAGCAGCAGATGGTATCAGCCGTATGATGTGTGAACACCATTATGTAGATTAGCTTTCCTGCAATTATCTTTCCTGAAATTATAACGAGTCACTGTTTTGCTGGAGGCCATATACAGTGACCTCCATGAGTATTATGACAGCCTAATCAAAGTTGTTCAATTTGTTCAATTTGCTATGACCACAGCAGTTTTGATTAAAGATAAAAAGATGAGTATGAGGGAAGAGATAGAGAATATGGACTTTCTTGCTGAAGACATCTTGAAAATACACTCATATGCCTTAAAATTAGCTCAGTTTATCTAGAACAGAAGCGAAAAAATATGAGAAATCTTGAGAATATGAATATGTTTGTATCTTATGTTTTGCAGGATAACGACTGTATGCCACTATTGTAACATTTAGTGGAAAAGCAATCAGGCTCCACTTCCACAGTACCAAGCAACAAGCTTGGCAGAACAGGAATGTGGTTGTAGGATCAAAGTTTATCTTTCATATTCTAATGAATTATACTCTGCCTGGGCAAAAAAAAAAAAGGTCACCACCTGAATTTAACTAAGCAAATAGGTAAGAGCCTCCCATTGGATAATTACTGAATAGGTGATTATGTTTCAGCTGGCAAACAAGTTATTTAATCCTAACTGATGCAGTGAGTAGCTTCTCATTTGTTAAACAACCATGTCGAAAGACACATCCTGTGGTCATGGAAAAGATGTTAATCTGTTTCAGAAGGGTCAAATTATTGGCATGCATCAAGCAGAGAAAACATCTAAGGAGACTGCTGAAACTACTAAAATCGGATTAAGAACTGTCCAATGCATTATTAAAAAGTG
>NC_137519.1:12440000-12557500 GCF_041902795.1 Electrophorus electricus
TATAAAGGCTATAGCTTCACTTCCATGTAAAATCTTTCATCAACATAAGCAATGATTACTATATATTTCTCATTTCTGTTATTTGAAAATGTATGAAACATCCTTTAATAAAGCAAAAACAGTTTTACAATGAAAATCACATTGTGCTTTTGCAGCGATAATATAGATTTTCCACCATTATATGCATTGATTAGAATATTCCAAAAATTGTTTAATTCTACTTTCTGTCATTTTACATTAGTTTGTAACAAAACATAATGTCTTACATTCACATAAGATTTTTCATCAACATATTGATATGAATATTCCAAAAAATAGTTCATTTCTACTGTCATCTGAAAATGTTTGTACATGCTTTAATATAGCAAAAACGTTCCTTTTTATTGTTCATGAAAATCACACATCCCTTTTGTACAAACATTCTGACAACACATTATGCTATAGTCTTACCTTTTGTTTTTTCATTGTATAATATTATTGTTATATTGAATTTAAAAACTTTTAGATTTACATTTGCTTCTTTCAAATATGTTTCTCCATGCCAGGTCTGTGCTTGATTTCATCACATCTTTTCACTGTTCTCATTTCCTGTGGCCTTTAAATCCTCTGCACTGAATGACATCTTTGGATCATTATTTGTGTAATATGGCTTGTTTGCACATGCTGAGTTCAAGAAATGACAAAAACACAGGACTTGACCAGTGTGAGAGAGAGTGAGAGACAGAGAGACAGACACTCTTCTTTTCACATGTTTCCTCAACATTCCAGTTGGCAAGTTTCACATTGGTTAACTGACTTACCTAATGGCAATATCATGCCATACTTTCCATGGCAGCATGTACCCAAGCTGTTTATATACTTCATAATCAACCCGGCCTCGTAAAGTACCTACTGGAATTTTAAATAGCAAGGGTGATTTCACTGCATTTTGTATGAATGAAGTCCTACAAAAGGATATGACCACCAAACCTGCATGTGAAAGGATACAGCACTACCCAGAGAAAGGGTACAACATATGGGTGACTGGGTGACTTTAACCCTCGATGTCAAAAGCCCTTAAAACCGTACGTCTCATTAACATAGTGCGGCTAGTGTGGGGGATGGGGATTCAAATTTAAAGCCACAACCTATTTAGCTTACTCAGCTGATCCAGAAATGTGTGATAAAAGTAAATGTAAAAAATAAAAGGAAATGTTTTACTCACCAAACTTGGTACCTACCAGCAATATTATGTCTGGCATAATGTACAGAAGGCACTGAATTCCTCTTTCTTACTCTTCGATAGGAAACAATTGAAGTCTTTTTTTTGTTGTTGTTGTTGCTATTTTCACACCATTAACTAGCATTTAGAGCACAGACCTGCAATTAGCCTTTAGGTGAGGTACGAGGTGATATGTTAAACCAATACAATACAAATGATCTGCTCTGACGTGTGTGACCCAGTGACACGCTAAAGTAATATCGATCAATGGAAAGCAAGTGCCAGCTCAGTTCACTCCAGAAGGATGACAAATGGTGTCTGTCCAGCTGAAAACCAAACTGTCCAGCCTAAAACCTAAAACTGGCTGCAAACCTCAAAGGATCCAGTGCCAGATTAAGAGAGACCCAGTACACTGATCACAAAAAAAGAAAACGTTCAGTATGGATATCCATAACTAGATGTTCATCACAATGTCTGTAAGCTTATAAATCGGGTTTCAAGGTTTCAAGAAATGCTTTGGACTTCTCACTGTTCACTTGTAAGAATTCCAGTGGAAACTTCCCAGGGCCAGATGAGTCCCACATCCACACCTAACTATAATACACTAAGACATTTGAGAGAAGCCTCTCTTCTGTTTTCAGGAACACACGTGCCTCCCCAGATGGAGCAGGGGTAGACAGGAACATCCTCTGCTGTTTCCAGGGTTGCGGGCCCCCTAATGACAGTAGCAGAAACCACTTTGCATACTTTCACTGCCAGAGTCATCAAACCGATGGTCCCAATGAATCCTCTGAGTGGTAAGACGACCCCCCCGCCCAAACGCACGCGCACACACGCGCGCACACACACACACACACACACACACACACACACACACACACACACACACACACACACACACACACACACACAGAGTCCTTCTTCCCTTTCTCTATGACTCTTTCTACCCAGACCAACCTGACCTTCAAGACCACAGGCTCCCGGCATCAACTGGGTCTGTGCTCAGAAGGCAGGCTCCAACAATAAAGGCTATAATGGCGTGATAGCTCTTTTACTGCTTATAAGTTACTGTTTGATTTAGAGGATATGATACAGAGCTGAGACCATGCCTTCTATAGGGAGGTCTTTTAATGCTGTATAGTTCTAATGTGTCTGCTGACATAAGGCTTATTAATTTCAGCAAGAGCTGGCAACAAGGCAGGGTTTGTTCAGTGACTTCCTGTATTCCTAGCAAAGGGACACCACATATTTGAAATCCATAATTCATATAGCACATCAGATTACCAAACTTGACAAACACATCTTGCATTTATCGGTGTCTCAGTCTGTGCTATTAATTCATGTTATGTTCCATATCTTGTATACCTTGTAGGTTGAGATTGTCAGTTTTGTGATGATCCTTCAAGTTATTACTGTTAACCTCCATTATCATGCAGTTCAACCTATTGTTACACTGTGTGCACCATTATTAGGCATTTTTGCCTAAAAGTTGCATTTTTGAGGATTCATTTTATTATTGAACGCCTACAGTATTCTCAGTCAATCCAAAATGTTAATAAACCTCAAACCTGAATATTTAAGAAAAATAAAAGTGAAAAGTAAAAGAGAGGTTTTGGCTTTCTTAGGAGAATATCTACGTTTGCATAATTATTATGCAACTTAATGAAAAATTTTCCCATCTCACTTGTTTAACAGATGAAAATAAAGTGAGAATAATAAACAACTCAAAATTTACAAATAAACATTCCTGACATTAAAAAAAAAAAAAAAAGTCAGAGACCAATATAGCCACCCTAATTTTCAAAAACAGTCATAAGCCTTCCATTCATGCAGTGTCCGTTTTTTAATTTGTTGACAATCAACTTTTTGTGAAGCAGCAACCAGCCTCCCAGACGCTTTTCAGAGAGCTGTACCATTTTCCTTCACCATAAATCTCCCATTTAAGAAAGGCCCACAAGTTCTCAATAGGGTTTAGACCGGATGAGGAAGGGGCCATGTCATTATCCTTTCATCTTTAAAGGCCTTTACTTGGGAGCCATGTAGTGTGGGACTTCGATGCATGTGATTCAGCACTGTCCTGCATAAAAATTATGGTCTTCCTGAAAGATGCAGACTTTTTTCTGTACCACTGCTTGAAGACGAGGTCTTCTAAAAACTAGCAGTAGGTTTGGGAGTTGATTTTGAGTCCATCTTCAACCCGAAAAGGTCCAACTAGCTCATCTTTAATAATACCCACCCATAGCAGTACCCCACCTCCACCTTGCTGGTGTCTGAGTTGAATTGGATCTCTGTACCCATTACTCATCCAGCCACGGGCCCGTCCATCTGGTCCAGCAAGAGTCACTCTCGTCTCATCAGTCCATAAATCCCGTTATGGAGTCAAAGAAGAACTGGTTTTGTTTTCTTTTTTGAATTATGGAAGAAGAGGGAACTGACCCCATAGACTGTTTTGATTGTTACTTTGGCCCTAGTCAACCCTGAATTGGCTTATTTTTGGCAGTTTTTGTTCCTTATCTGTATTTTGTGAGATAAACTGGTCAAAACCTACCTTGGCTTTGCATCTCTGTATATTTGCTTTATGTTCCAGCCTTTCCGGGTTTTAGCCTATGGTCTACTGAACCGTCACCCATGAGTAGATAAGGTCTTACTACTCCATTTCTCATTTGGCACTAAATAGGTATGCCCTGGCTGGTTGCTAGGAGACAGGCTAACTGTGTGTGTGTGTGTGTTTTCTATTGTTTGTTTACCTTCTCCCCTCCTGCCTCCTCCTGTCCCCTCCTGTCCTTTTCATTTAGCAGAAAATTACTCCCTTTGATAAATCGCAGAATGTCATAAAATGGCCTCTTGGCTGGTCAGGCTTAGTGCATATGTTCATAAAGCAGGTGGGGTTTGGTTATTGAGCTGGTCTTGATGTGGGATCATAAGTATGGGTATCATGTTTGCATACACGTGGTGGAAAAATATCAGAGCACTTTCATCCATGTGTGGCAGACCACAGACTCTGAAAACGTGTTCTTTGGCGTGCTCGTTTCACCTTGTTCAGCTATACTGATTCAGGGGTGCAAAGTCCTAGACTGTCACAGCAAACGGCAGTAAACTCAGCCTCAAAAAGCCGTCATACAGCCTTCATACAGTCCTCATACAGCGGTCATACAGCGATCATACAACCTTCATACAGTCCTCATACAGCGGTCATACAGCCTTCATATAGTTGTTATACAGCTGTCATACAGACTTCATACAGTCCTCATACAGCCTTCATACTGTCCTCGTACAGTGGTCATACAGCCTTCATATTGTCCTCTTACAGCTGTCATACAGCCTTTATCCGGTCCTCATACAGCAGTCATACAGCCTTCATACTGTCCCCATATAGCTGTCATACAGCCTTCATACAGTCCTCATACAGCGATCATACAGCCTTCATACAGTCCTCATACAGCGGTCATACAGCATTCATACTGTCTTCATACAGCTGTCATACAGCCTTCATACAGTCCTCCTACAGAGGTCACACAGCCTCCATGCAGCCCTTATATTCAGTATGCAAACTTTACATTTACATATACTATACATTTTATTTTCAGCACGACATCCAAGCAGGAAATGTTTTCTTCCTGTTTCTGGATTGTGCATACAATATAGACAATTCTGTGCCTGCTAAACTCTATGTAGTGCTATGGACAAGTGGTCTAAAATAGCTTAGTGTGATTATCCAAGTTAAGGTGTTTGTCAGCCATCATCTGCAGAAGCACATATTCTCCATGCAATCCCCTCTAATGATCTCCTACCTGTAAACTATCAGTGTACTACTTAGCAACACCTTCCCTGGATTACATCCTTCAATCACTAACTACTTCCTGGTGGTTGCTTAAACTAATGACCTCATACTTCTCCAATCACCTCTGAGCAGGAAAGGCAATAATAAGTGCCTAGTAAACATGAGGTAAGATTTCATTTGATGCTGTAAGCGTTTCTGTTCAGGGCTGCAATGCTTAAATGTCTCACTGGCATCCAAACATATCAATGCACCTTAACATCTGCTTTTAGCTATTCAGGACTGGCCAGTATTACCTTTATCATAGCCACATCTGGTCCAGATGATCTGGAGTTACATACACCAAGCTATACACCTACGTATACCAATTCATAGCAGATATGAATCTCTATTTTAAATAAATGTGATATCATAGGCCTCAAAGATGAGGGCACTTAGCTGAGGACTTGCAGATAGATGTCCTCTTTAGAGCCACAAGGATTCTCTCTGGGCTGAAACCTTCAAAATCACACCAGGCCTTGAGCAGATGCAGTCTGTCCATCTCCTGTTGTGCAAATTCTACCTTTTAATTTATGTGATGAAAGTCAAAGAAGGTGGTTTGGAGGGCCTTTAGACCCTTACAACAGTCCAGGACACTTTAATAGGAGTGTTCAGCCTGAGTGAATGGAACAAACAAGCCACCAGCCATGTATGTAACCATTTCTCCTTCTCCATCTGGATTCTGGACCTCTCCACCCCATTTGAGAAGCTTGCACCTTTGTGTTGCTTAATAGATCCCTGCTGCTTTGTCTACTTTGTGTCTTTGTATACACAGTTACAGTCCCTATTGCATGTTGCCTTACAAAGTCTTGCTAGTGTTTGCAGCCATCTTCTAATTCTTTATGTTTTCTGGATTCTAAATCTTGATTGTATTTTTTAAAACTCTGACCATGTAATTGCCTAGTTGACTTTGTTTGCATGCTGTTTGACTCCAGATACAAATTATGACAATGTCAGAATAGTGTAAATGACACATAGTAAAGATGAAATTCTCCAATTAAATTCTCCTTACACTCCTCAGCATGCACAGCTACTGATACAAGAGTCACTCAGTGATGCCTAGGGTGTGAATATTGTTTTTTTTTAATGCATTTTCATTCTACCACTAAAACCTAAAAGCTAGAAAAAGCCTCATACAGCAGGATAAAACCTTAATTAAAGGACTAGGGGAAGAGGGGAGTTCTGAGGGTTAAACTGGTCTAATGAATCTTGGGGGTGTGGGGTATAGCATTCCCTAGATAAGGTGCCATGCAGCTCAAAGCCAAAGATCCAACACTGGATAAATGAAAAGCAACGAGGAGATGGCCGGCAGAAGAGATGCAAAGGAATCAGGGAAGAAGAGGTGGGTAGAAGACTAGCTCCAGAACGTAAGAGGAGGCCGATCCAGTAGGAGTGCCTGAGAGATAACAGGAGAACCTTACAGTCTAAATGAGCCATCATGGGGAGGCGGTATAGATTTTTGCAAACAGCTGTAATGTGGTCTCACAGGAGCAAGAGAGTAAAGATATGAATTCAGTAGAATACTGAACCAGTTGTAGTAGTCTGAATGTCTTAGATAAAATGTAGGTGACATTGCTATAGTCAAACCATGAAATTAACAAGTACTTGAGTACTGGTGAGGGGTGGGGGGTGGGGATTCTGAAATCTACTGAGATGTTTTGTGTCATATGTTGGATTTGTTAATATTAGTAGTAGGAGTTTTGAAGAGTGTGGATTTGGTACCAAAAACTTATTTCTATTAAGTTCAAGATAGCTTTGAGTCACTGTTTGTTTTAATTTTTTGTAGCTTCTGTAGACCTTTCTAACCCATTTGAGATTTGGTCTGTATAAGTGCCTATGCTTAAAATACAAAAAAAAAAAAGAATTCTCCCCTGAGCTTGGTGAAACAGATGTCATTGCGTCGTGGCCAGTTATTCTACATTATATGGCCTTTATTCCATGCACAAACTGTCATCTAGATAAGTGGTAATCATAGGTTCTGTAATTATGGGAACTGACAATGACTATACTGGGGTTAAAATAAATGCACAATATAGACAAATTAAGCATCTGTCAATGTGATAAAAATTTTCCATTTTTATTGCTAGCAAGAGCAATTTTTATGAGTTCATGGTTGGAAAAGACACAGCAGCAGCTTCAGTCGCAGTCATATGGCACAATGTTGTTATTGGCAACCCACTATGGCAACTCATGCATACACTGTTTATCAACAGATCGGAATGACAAAACGAATGAGACATTATACAGTGTTCTCTCATCAAGTGTTAACTGCCACCATGTGGCATTTTAAATACATTACTGTTCTCCTGCCTGGTAATCTAAAGTGTTTGGGTGGACTGCATCAGAGAAGTGTCTGTCTTTGTTGATGTTGCACAACCCCACATCATTTTGACATCAAATAAGCCATACTAGATATATCACAAAGTTGAATGACTGTGAATCTGTGTGCATATCTGGGTGTGCCTGCCTGTTGCCTACCTAACAAGCATTGAAACACAGTTACAACACAGTCAAAATCAAAATATGTCAAAATCATTCGATTTCAGAATGTTACTTCGAGGTTCCTTCAACTTGGACAGGTGTCCATTCATAACTATGAAACACAGACGGAGCCAAGAACACTTGAACATTCCTTAAGAAAATCCATACTCAAGCACAGGTTTTCTCAAGCACAAGCATCACATAGTCAAGCACAGCCCCATCCTTCAACATTGACACACACTCCCATAGTGTAAGTCACAGCCAATCATAAAATGCAGAAGGGAGAGGTGGGCTCATTTCTGAGGTTTTCTGACGCTGTCATCTGGTTTCCTGAGAACGGCACTGAGCCGACCCCATGACTCAGGGCTGAGCTATATAAGAACACACTCACACACACTCAGCATAGTTTGTTCAGTCCACAGCAGCAGAACAGACATAAAGGGCTCTTCACCTTATTAGAAAACATTGACTTGGGTAAGATTGAGCTTCACATCCCCAGTTCTTTTATTTTGTTTTATGACACATTGTGGGGTTTTTATTGTTGTTGTTTGACAGTTATGTGCTATTGGTATAAGTGAGAAGGCAGATAAACTTCCCCTTTATCTAGTTATCTCCAGTTAATGGTTCTAAGATTTGCAAACTCCCAATCCTACAATACAGTTGATGCTGTACATAGCAGTACAAGACTATTTATTACCTTACTGCATAATGTAGACAATTGTGTGTAAATAAAATGGTGGACAATTCCTTATGTGTGGATGTGTGTGTGTGCGCGCTATCTGTGTGTACTTGGGTATCTGCTTTTTTGTTCAGTGGTGCAGAAATATTTTTACATCCCCCTGACATTCACTGATAGCTCTTACAGATGTGCTCATCTTACATGCACTTTAGCTCAGTGATGGCCTTCAGGAGTAAATAGTCTTGTGCCATCTGAGCTCTTTTGTTTTAAAAAGCCTTTTCCTCGTGTAAACTGCATAAAACTGCATTGGGGAGCAGAATACGTGTATTTTATAATGTCAAAAGAACTTTGTTATTAAGGGAAAACAAGTAAAAGCGTCTATCACAAACTGTCTTGGCTTCTCTCTGATCTACAGGAGCTCTGAGGCTGAACTATTGTTAGCAGGGAAAAGACCAAGAGATCATCACAAGAGGTCAAAGGTTGTTTGTACCGAGCCAGAATGAGCTGCCTGTTAGCATGGCTGCTCCTCCTCTTAGGAACCATGGCTCAAGGTTTGTTTCTCTTGGTCTTTACACCATATTTGTAAATACAACCTTCAGTACATTTCTCTGTCTATCAACAAATAGCCAAACATCTTTGTGGTCTTGCATAAACTAAAAGTGCAATCAATCCTGACGTGTTACTGAATAATCAACATTTTACAAAGATGGAAATTTAACTTGCCGTGTTAAGGAGTAAATTTGGCAAGTTTATCATTTTTCTGAGATTGTACTGATGTCATAACTGAACATTAACAGCTGCCTTGGGGTCACATGACCCCACGAAATGTTACGCTCCTCCGTTAAGTAAAGCCACTGAAGATGAATAGCCCAATTGTTGATTTTCTCCTCTTTCGTCCAGAGGTTGATTGGAAGTTATGCGTGTAAGCCAGAGGCTGTGGGACCACCTGTCAGCAATTGGCCACACTTTCATTTCTTTAGCATGTGTGTACAAAGCTCAGCAGCATGTGCGCTTAACATGTACTTCTGGACTGGGCGAGGACAAGCGGAGTGTTGGAAAGGGTGACTGAGAAGAGGCCCAGTTCAGAGCTAAAATGGGAGCTAATATATTTACCTTATATTTAGGTTTGTCTTTGTGATTTATACTGCTATTAAAATTAATTGTCTTGCTAAATGCAAGTAAGGCAAGAGTTTGATGGCTAATAAGAGAGCAGGGAAACGAAACATTGTTATTCTTTATTCCAGACATTTACATCATTTGTTAGGCTTTAGGTAACAAGATTGTTGATATAAATATTTCCACCACCACATTAAAGAGAGCTGAGGCTCATTTTTCACACAAGCATAATGGTGATTGATTACTTTAGAAGAAACCTTTAAAGAGAGTGAATTGAAAATGTTATTTGCAAGCTAAATTGCATTACAGTGAAGTCATCTTCTAAACAGATAATGTCTATTTAAAATCCAGCAAATGCCACGACTTGAAAATATATTAAAGACTGGACATCTAAAACGTATTCCTTTCTTAATAGAATCACAGAGTGCAGACAGTGGAAGTTCTGTGAGGCACAACCCAGCTGTGTTTCATATTGAAGGTGATTATGCATGCATTTTAGAGCATAAAAATGACATTCGTGACATTCATTTAAAACGAGGCTTTAAGGCTTATACACAACAAGCCATGATGTTTAGTAGTGCTTCATGTCCACACTCTAGACAAGCTTGTAATCTTGGTGATCCTTAATATTCCAGAATGCATATGTACTCCAAACTGTTATAGAGCAAATTCTATATGTTTATTGAAGACTGGATACATGAATTAAACATGGAAAGGAACGCTCATATTGCACTACCTGCCTGAGCACAGTATCAACCTTCTCCCTCTATTTAGACAAATATGAATGGTCAACTTGGTTCAATGTGGATCACCCTGGAGGGAAGGGAGACTATGAGCAGCTGGACGCCATTCGCGTCTACTACCGAGCTCGAGTGTGTGACTCCCCGTGGGATGTGGAGGCCCGTACCACAGACTGGATCCCAGCGCGTAACACCAAGGAGAGGGTGCATGTTGACCCCGCCGTGGGCTTCTGGTGTGTCAATGCTGAGCAACCTGCAGGAAAGAACTGCTCCAATTATGTGGTTCGATTCCTGTGCCCAGTAGGTTAGTTTACATGATGCTGCTTATATATTGTTGTTTTTTAAAGTATGCATCCATGTGATAACCCTGTGTGGGATTGGGTTTTTGTTCACAAAAAAGAAATTTGAACTCTAATGCAATTGTAAAATCTAATTGGACAATCTCTGACCTTTGGGGCATTAGACAAGCAGCCAGAATCTCCTGGAGTGTGGGGTCCATGGTCAGCCTGGGGCCTGTGTCCTGCACAGTGTGGTCAGGTGGCAGATCAGGTGCGCTCCAGGACATGCAAAACCCAATCCAGGTGGTGCATTGGCTCATCTGTAGAGGGCAGGCAATGCAAAGGACCGACATGTCCAGGTAATACACCTGTTGAGTCAGATACAATTAGCGATAGGCCAGGCTACTCAAACAGAAGGATCTCATTTACAGCTATTTGCTCACATGTTAAGAGGTAGACATGGCTCCCTGTAAACAAAGGGTGAAAAATTGGCCCTGATGTTTTAAAGACCAGTAAAAAAACAGTATCATCTTAATGGCATAACAAAGTTTGTAACAACTCTTTTTTTTTTTGCTGTAGATTGCAATCTGCAGTGTGTGGTGGGCATGGTGAATGCTGAGTGCACAGCCTGCACGTGCCAGGACCACACTGTTCTAGGCTCGGTCCGCAGTGCTGGGGGTCTGCCTGGCCCTGGAGCAGCCATCATGGTATCTAGCTCCACCCCCAGGCTTCTCACCCTGACCGACCACAATGGACACTTCCGTGTGCCCGGAATCTGCCCAGATGGCAACACTACACTGATCGTCAGGCTGCAGAACCATGCTCCTCAGAGCGTCACCATGCCGCTGAGTGCTGAGCACACAACTGTGTTTCATGTGAAGCTGGAGAGAGCAAGTAACGGCCCGAACGATTACATTCAATTACGTCACAGTTGAAGAGATTCAATTTCCCTTTTTTGTACGAGTTAAACTTAAAAGCGAATAGACTATACATAAGACTACAAACAAGCTAGAATCTAAAGAGTCTTTCATGATAAATTAATTGGGTTTTCATGATAAACTCTACAGCAAAAAAGTAACACTGATTTCTGCACAATCTTTACAGTGTATCTATAAAATATATAAAATGCACTGAATAACATGTAACAATGCAGTAATTCTATACTGACAAAATGGAAAACAATATCAATCCTTACAGAACAAGTACTGAGTAAAGGGGATCAATGTGTCACATATCGTTATTCAATATATTACAGTGTACAGCTATAGTTAAACTGTAACAATGTTAAAGGAAAAAAAGAACAAAAAACAAAACGGACTAAGGTGTAATCAAGAAAATAATCTCACCATATATATTTCTTAGAAAAACTGTATGTGCAAAAGAACCCAGAGTCCAAAGCCAGGAGGGAGGGTCAAACAGTTGCTTTTTGCTGTAAAGTGGCTGGCACATCTGAGCCTGACCATTACCAGTGGTAAGATAAGGGCTACAGCTCTTCAATCTTAGTTCAGCTGCCACATTTGCACATATGTTCTGGGAAAGGTGATACATATAATAGGCAAATGTTTTGTGTACAAACCACATCTTTTTACATTTTCCTAGGTTTCACAATGGAAGCCTGCTTGAGAAGAGTAGGTATCACTATGACAACACTTTGGTTTTGAGGAACCTACAGCTGAACCAGGCTGGAGAGTACTACTGCAGAGCCACTAACGAGAATGGAGCGATAAAATCAAAACCAGCAATGCTCACAGTCATAGGTAAGCCTTTGATCTAATGTAAACACAAAGCTTTACAAAGTTTACTGCACTATGCCACTTTATGGACCATGTACAATTAACCTTTTACTATCTAAAGGTCAAAATGAACCATCATGCAACCCAAAGCCTGAATCCCACTTGATTCGCCTGCCACGTGACTGCTACCAGAACCAGACAAACTCATTTTATTATGATGTAGGGAGATGTCCTGTAGGAACATGCACAGGCCAACTGGATAAAGGCATTCGATGCAAAGACTCCATATCCTTCTGTTGTGGAGTTTCCAAGATGGAAAAGAGACAGATAACATGTCAAGGCTACCAGTTACCCACAATGGTAGCCACCCAGTGTGGCTGCAAAAAATGTGTTGAAACAAAAGCTATAGTTTATGGACGTGCAATTGCGGCAGACACAGGCGAGCCCCTGAGGTTTGGACACATCTACATGGATGGGTTAAGGGTTAGCCGAACAGGATACAAAGGCACTTTCTCTATCCACGTGCCTCCAGACACACAGAGGCTTGTTCTCACTTTTGTAGACAATATGCAAAAGTTTGTAAACACCACAAAGGTACTTTTGTTCAGTACCAAAGGAGGAGCTGTGTACCATGAGATTAAACTGCTAAGGAAGAAGCCTCCTGTTACAATTCGCTCAACAGACACCAACAAACTAGAACTTGGAGAAGTAGAGGGAGAGGAACCCATGGCTGAGATTGAAATACCACCAAATGCCTTCTACAAGCAGAATGGGGAGGTATTTGTAGGTAATGTGCAAGCTAGCATTACTTTTCTGGACCCAAGAGATGTATCCACAGCAGCAGCTGCTCAGAGCGATCTCAACTTTGTGGACACTGAAGGCGACACCCTTCCCTTGAGGACCTATGGTATGTTCTCAGTGGACTTCAGAGATGAGGAGGGTGGCGAGTCCTTAAATGCTGGAGAGGTTAAAGTTGGCCTGGATGCAGCCCAAGTGAAGATGCCTGAACACCTGAAGACAATGAAGCTGTGGTCTCTCAACCCAGAGACCGGCCTATGGGAAGAAGAGGGACAGTTCCATGCAGAAAAAAAACGACGAGGAAAACGAGAGGAGAGGACCTTCCTAATTGGCAACATGGAAATCAGAGAAAGGCGGCTGTTTAACTTGGATGTTCCTGAAAACAGGAGATGTTATGTTAAAGTCCGCGCCTTCCGCAGCGAACGCTTCGTACGGAGTGAGCAGGTTGAGGGTGTTGTGATGACTCTGATCAATATGGAGCCTACACCGGGTTATTCAAGCAATCCTCGTGCATGGGGCAGGTTTGACAGTGTCATTACTGGACCTGATGGTGCATGTCTACCTGCTTTCTGTGATGACCAGAAGGCAGATGCATATTCTGCTTACGTCATGGCCAACCTTGGAGGAGAAGAACTGGAAGCAGTAGCTTCTGCACCAAAATTAAATCCCAACACCATTGGCGTCCTTCAACCATACCTGAGCAAGCTGAATTACAGGCGAACAGACCATGATGACCCTAGAATGAAGAAGACAGCATTCAGCATCAATGTAGCAAAACCTAGCCCAAACACAGCTGAGGAAGCAAATGGTCCGATTTATCCATTTGAAAAGCTGAAGGAGTGTGAGGAAGCTCTGTTCAGTGCACCCCACTTCCGCTTTTCAAGAGTTGAGGGAGATCGCTATGACTACAACACTGTTCCTTTCAATGAGGATGATCCCATGAGTTGGACAGAAGACTACTTAAGCTGGTGGCCAAAACCAATGGAATACAGAGCTTGCTACATCAAAGTTAAAATCAACAGTCCTCACGAAATCAATGTTCGTTCTCGCAACATGGGAGGCACGCATCCAAGGACTGTGGGCCAGCTTTATGGCCTTCGTGACACCCGCAGTATCCGCGACATGGACCAGTCGATGGTCTCGGCTGTTTGCTTAGAGTTCAAATGCAGCGGTATGCTTTATGACCAGGACCGCGTAGATCGCTCTCTTGTGAAGGTGATTCCTCAAGGTAGCTGCAAGCGAGATGGTGTCAATAGCATGCTACAAGAGTACTTGGTCAACCACCTTCCACTGGCTGTCAATAATGACACCAATGAATTTACCATGCTTGCACCATTGGACCCTCTAGGTCACAACTACGGAATCTATACAGTGACTGACCAAGACCCTCGTACAGCTAAGGAGATAGCACTTGGACGTTGCTTTGATGGCACATCAGACGGCACCTCACGAGTCATGAAGACCAGTGAAGGTGTGGCACTAACGTTCACCTGTGGTGATAAAGAGGTCACCAGACAGAGTGTGTTCCAGCAGCTGCAGAGCTCACCTGGCCGAACCACAGCTGGAAGGCCGAGAAGAGGCAACAGAAGACAAAGAGGAGACCCGGCAGCGCTCCGCAATAGCCAGAGAAGGAGCACCCGCAATCCTAACAAACGCTCTCAAACCACAGGTTTAAGCTCCAAGCAGTAAACAAACATGGTGAATAGAAATGGGCTAGTCGTGCCTATTTCAAAAGATATTCCATAACAACTGATTGATATAAGAATCAAAGTTTGACCATATGAGATGTACATTACATAAGTTTATGAAAGCTGATAAACACTTAAAATATATCTTGGTGTGCTGTAAAACAGTTTTTTTTTTTCTTTAAGGTAACATCAAATTTATCTTGCTGATCCATAAATTCAAGTTTGTGACATAACCCTATGGAGCACATCAGAATGGTTTACTTCTTTAAATATACTACATAAGGTTTAAGAGGAAGGTTTTGCAGTACAATTTCAGAAACGTTACTGAACTGAAATCAGCAGTGGGTCATTTTACATGAAACCCTGTTTTTAAATAACTATTTTTGCTCATGTACTTTTTCACTTGTACTGTGATAAATATTTACTACTTGAAATTGTAAATAATGGAATATTTATTTCATAGGCAATATAGCATTTCAAGCACCAAAAAAGCCAAATAAATATCAGTGCTTTTGATTCACTTGTAATGTAATTAAAAACCACTGCTGAAAATGCTTGTCCAGAATTTTTTTTGACCAATGATTTTATTAAATTAGATCTTTAAAAAACACTGTTGGAGTCTTGTCATTGTCCTTGAGCAGTCATTGACCAATTATTAATTTTGTAAAGCAAATCTTTTGCCATGGTTAGGAAAAACAAACACCTTAAGATGTCAAATATTGTTGTAGATATAGACATTTAGTCTGTGTAGCCAGTAAGCTTGCTCCTTCTCTTACTTGATACAAGCTTGCAGAAGCTATAACAAATGTCTGAGCCCCACATTCCTGCATTAGTAGTGATTTAAATCTACCAGCATGAGAGCAGAGAATTTAAACGAAAATACACACTCCTTTAACAGCATACCTCTAGGAAAAAAAAAAACAAAACCTTTCAGCTTGTGAAAGTTATTCATGAAACTGTAGGTTAAATTTACATGTACTTTAGCTTTTACATCCCTTTTTCAAAACAGTATACCACCACTTCTCTCCGTGTAGTGTCTGTAAATGCTGATTTGTACAGAAATAAAAAGGTTGAATTATGTGCAGCTGCTGTTACGGACAAGTGGTGATCAAAATATAGATACAATATTCTACTCTGTGGAAACATCCACATTAACAGTAATATATCCATACTTTCAATCCAGATGTGCTGTACACAATTATTTTGCATAGAATATCACATTCTTTTCTATGTATTTAAAATTGCAGAGGTTAACACCTTCAGCCATTTCAGTTAAAAATAAACATGATTTCTACAATGTGATCTATAAGGCATTGTAATCCACACTTAGGCCAATGAGAAAAGACACTTGTGCAAAAAATGTCTCGTCCTAAAGTCTTTGTTGGAGGCAGAGCTGTAAATACAAGGCAATTTGATATTTTCCTTTTGTCACCAAAGGACAATATTGGTGATAGCAGCTTCGCCAAGAGTTATTTTGACCACTGAAGCAATGTAAAGCGTTGACAGTGTTCTGTTTACTCCAGGATGGCACTGATGTATGTGAAGGGATGCTGAATATGTGAGGACCAGTTAGGGTACAGCGGGCAAGAGGAAGGTTAGGACAAGGTGGGGTGTGGGGATGAGCCTTTGTCACATAAAGTCCTCGTAATCATTGTATCCTCCATCAAAGTCCCCATAATCATCCAGGTCGTCTTTCTGTTTTGCTTTTAAACCACCACCGGCAAGAACATTTTTCTTCTTCTTCTTTGTGCCTTTGGCTTTCTCCTGTGAATATCAAA
This sequence comes from Electrophorus electricus, assembly GCF_041902795.1. NCBI lineage: Eukaryota > Metazoa > Chordata > Actinopteri > Gymnotiformes > Gymnotidae > Electrophorus > Electrophorus electricus. Next base: position 12,456,310 of record NC_137519.1, read on the forward strand.
TGACAACATAAGTAATTAAATACCCGCATCACTTATAATGCAATACAATAGTGATGGATCGTTTAAAGTCATTTTGGCTTCTCAAAACACTGCAAGGTTCATCATGGAAGAACTTTAGTAAAATGACTGCCAAGGTTTATTTAAAAAAAGAAAAGAAAAAAGGCAACCTCTACTGCACAAATGAGGGATTACACTTCTACTTCCAAGAAAAATGGAAAATTGTACTGGTGCAGCATGATCAAAATTATTTAGTAAGGATGGCGGCAAATGCTTATTTCGACATGTTCTATTCAAATGTGAAGAGCCTATATACTATAGAATGAGCAGAAACTGCAGACAATTCCAAATTCATAAAGTCCAATGTGTAAATAGGGCAGAACGGCCTCATAACCTACCTTTTCCTGCTTTTGTTTTTCACTGAGAAGAACCGACAGAGAGTTACTGATCTTTCTTAAGTCATCTACCTCCACTGTGGAAAACACATCAACACAAATTAGTCAAGTGCTACATGCCTCACTTTGAGAATATGACTATTACCTCAATATTTTGCAAATACAGATCAAACATTTTTACATTTTGTTGGCAGAAAAAAAGGGTGCGACTTGGCTAAAAGATATAGTCTATAAAGTAATATCAAACCCAGAAGTCTAAAGCACTTGGTTGCCAGAATTAGATCTGCCAACAACAGTGCCTTTTTACTGGACAGATCAGGTGGAAATCTTGCTATCATAAACAAAACACATCGTACAAAAAGTACTTGTACAGAAGGAAAATAAACTGTACTCACATGAAATGCAAAGCTCCCGAAACAGTGACTCCAAGAAGCTGCAATAATGCACTGACTTATCAAACTGAGATATCTTGTCTCGCAGCAATTTCTCAAAAGCTACAAAATCGTCTTTAGTTGATGGACACATGGCTTCAATTCTAGAGGCACTATGTGTGGTTGCCGTTGTCTCAACACCTGCAATAAAAGAGTTTTAACTGTCACAACCTATACTATTTATAATCTTTGGCTGCAAGATATACACGAGAGACATTACCCTAAATCTTAGATGCAGTGCATGACCTGGTGTGAATTACTTGGGGTTTACTGTCATTGAAACCATATGCAAATACACTTTAACCTCCAGTTAAAACACTCTTTCATGGTATGACATAACTGCTGTCACCGGTACTTTAGAAACAGTTGTAGGTGAATGTAGTAAAATCTTTTACCTCTATTATAAGTGATTGTAAACATGATTTTTAAATGATATCGGTTATACGCATTTTCCCAGTTATGTAGGAGCCATTTATTTGAGGCTGAAAAAGTGCCCATGGGCACTGTGAAGATAGCCATCGAGTGAACAGGCGTTTCAGTAAGGGCTTTCGTATACATTCAGACCCGCCTGTAAGGGCTTTTGTATACATTCAGACCTGCCTATAAGGAGTTTAGTATACATTTGTTATAAATCACTCACTCCTGGCCATGTATGGCTGGCATGACCGGGGTTCGAATTCACAATCTTCCAATGACAAGGTGAACGCTCTTTTGTTGCATCCAATAGATCTGACAGAGTCCGTCAGAAGGTTAAAAGGGTGCTCTGGCTGCTTTGCCAGTGAGCTGGCTCTTTGGTCCAGTGATCAGAGCTCACATTTATCTCCTGTGAGACCTGGGTTTGAGTCCCAGGTAGGGTGTCTGCATTCAGCCTTCATTATTAGACCTCTTTCTTACCAAAAGCTTCCCGGGCTAGCGCCATGTCAGACTCCTCCTGCAGCTTCTGCAGACGCAGTTTCTCAGCTGCTTGCTCCTCAGAGGTCAGTTGGACACTGGGCTGTGACTCTTGTATCTATGCAAACATTTGAAACAGGTGACATTTTGGAATAGTTTTCAAAGCTGTTGTGGAGACATTTTAATAGGAAAAAATGAAATACAGACTTTAAAAGACTAAATGAATTAATCTCTAAGATTACTGGCTGGTTTCCAGAGATGGCATTCATAAAGTCTTGTGAAGTAGGTCTACATATCTAGAGTTTTGGTTTCGTGAGCTAAGCCACAATTGATCCTGGACTCAAATACCATTTTTGTATGCAGATTACTGAACAAACAATGACAATTATCACACACAATACTCACCCTCATGCTCAGCTTCTCAGGTTCTTTCTCACATTCTTTCTCTTTGAGTTTAGCACTCATCTTTCTTTTCTCTGGAGGTTTCACCTCTGTGAGAGGAACAGACACACTTGTTAGAGGGCATGGCTGGTAATCTGGTGTACCGGACATTTTCCGTGTGGGTCAATGCACCTTTTGTGCTGATATAATTAAATTTATAATAAAAAATTATTTGCCAGTGACTGGCCCGTAAAGCATCGGTCCAACTGGTACATTTTCTATACTGACACTGGGCTGGCCAAATGACAACCTTTACTAGGACCCACTTCTCTCCTCTTGTCCTCTGTTTCTCATGTCAGATGGTGTGGCTCAGTGCCAAAGATCTGTGGATGGATGTTCAATGGCAAAGCAAAAGTGAAAGTAGGGTGCATGGAAGATGCATGACTGTGTAAAAACAAAAACAAACAAACAAACAAAAAAAACCAACAAAAAACTAACTAGAGAGGATGCTGCGATATCGATAAAAATAACAATTTCCTGTAGCTTCAACACCTACAGCACCTGACACTGTGCAGGAACAGCAGGTGGAAACAGGAGGAAGATGGCTAACCACTGCCAGTCAGAGATGCATCACAGGGATGCCAAGCAACAGCGAGAGCAGGGGCAGGGGACTAGTTTTGTTGATACAGTGAGCAAGGAGCAGCTGCATGATTAGCAGGGACTCACAGGAAGGCAGAATGTGTAAAACGCCATGCTGACGATTATAATTCAATTAATGTCAATGATTAGATAACCACTGTAATGGTATCAAAGTGAGTCAGTGTCATAGTACGGGGGGCGGGGGCGGGGGGGGGGGGGGGGGGGAAGTAGGTACACACATTTAAGTGCACAGTGGGTAAACATATTTATTGGGACCACAAGGATGGAGTTGTGATAGGCGGTGGCCGATCGATTGTGGTGGACCACCAGGACCCATTTGTTTGTCCCAGTCCATATCTGTTGAAGGGGATATGCTGACCTATCAGGAGGGGGCTTGGCTGCCAGACAGCATAAGTGGAACATGTGGAAATCATGCAATTTTGTATGGGCAGCTGTCCAGACAGCAGAGGGAAAAAACATTATAGCAATCAAATAAGTAGATAAAATGAATGAAAGCCAACATGGTTTAATAGGCTTAAATTATTTGTTAAAGCACCAATAAGGAACTGCCAACCCAAACTGAGGGTAAATGCATCACACAGCTGACCTCAACCAACACATGTATTTTTAGACAACTCAAATAGTTCTGGAATGGCAAAGGCACTGTTTATGGAGCTACTTAGACTGGTCGTCCATTAGACTGCAGCAGCACCTGTTTTTTTCTCCTCCTCCTCCTCCTCCTCCTTCGGTTCCTCCTCCTCATCATCATCCCAGTTATCCTGCATGAGAAAATAACAAACCTGAGTTAGTGTCATTTTTATATAAAAAAAATGATTAATGATGACAGTTCAATAGTAACAGGAAGAGAATGGATCACTTTGACAGACTTCTGCATGATGGCATTAAAGGTTATGCAGGATGCGAAATGTCATATCACGGCTGGAGTAACAGTGAAGCTCTTGAAATATCAAGGTGCACTGATTATGCAACTTACAACTAAACAAATCTTACGTTTTATCACGTAAACTATTGTGAGGTTTATTCAAATTGCCTGGACGTCACTTCTGGTCATTCTGTGACAATGTATTCACATTATAAAACTTTACTGCTCGACACAATGCAAGATATGTAGCCAGATATTAAGGTGGTATGAGCAAAAATAAATTACATATCAGAAATACAAACAATTTACCAATTACGCAGCGTTAAAACCAAGCCCAGCCTTGACCAAACGTCGTGACCTCTCGCAGTTTATTCATGTCAGTATAAATACTGAATGCAAGCTGTTGAAAAACTAGAACAGACCCTTTCCACAAAATTACGTACAAATAACGTTGGTAAGTATTTATACACAACATACACACCACGTGTGACCGAAGTAGAAGTGAAGGCGTCACATGAGAAAATTCTGGATCACAGCAAGTGTCATAAGTTGCATAGCATGACTCAGTGCAGCCATACGATACTGGCGTCAAATAAAAGGTTGGCAGTTGTTGCTGAATAGTTCAGATCTGTGGGACCATACGCTGTTATTTCAGATGTGTAGACAGATATGACTTTTCGTTACAGCTGCCAGGACAAGGCAAAACATCAAGGCTGGACGTTAACTTTCGCAAGGCCCAGTTAGGAGACCACGAGCTTTTTACAGCTAAGCAGGCTAACCTAAATTAGTCAGCACATTAGGAAGACGCGTATGCTAAACGAAATGACTTCCTCTTCTGTTGTCACTGTGGTAAATATAAGAAGCTATAAACGGAGTTGGGTACGTGTGATTACACGAGAAACCGTTCGCAGTTAGCTGGCTAGATAGCCATCGTTAGCTATCTCGCTAAGACACGTTACATGGCCTGTCAACTCTGTCACCTGGTAGCTAGTTAGCTAAGATAGCTAGCTAGCTAGTTAGCTAGTTAAGTAGGTATCCAGCTTCAAACCAACAAGGCAGCTAGTGAACGATTACCAGTCCCAAATAGTGAATGTTGGGGAGCTAGGTAACTAGTTAACCCACCTACCCAGGTTAACCAGTGCCGTACTGGATTAACGTTAGACAGACGTGCCGGTAAGCGTCACGACCGTCTCAATATCCAACTACCAGCTAATCGCTTAGCTAGGCTAGCTAATATTGTAAAAGTAGCAGTAGGACCAGATTCAACTAACGTTACCTAACGTTATAGGGTAGCTGGACAGCTCGGACAGGTAAGTTATCTCTATACCAGCGAACGCATAACGTTACCTAGCTAGTAGCCTGTCAATCCAGCTAACCTTAGCTAGCTAGCCAAGTGGCTAAAAACATGTGGTATTTAGCCGGCTTGGAGTTTGACCTCTTATGTCAACAACAACAAGACCCTCGGGTTAATTAAAGGCACGGCGATTCCCAAATCTACTGAGGACGTAGTTACGAGGTTGGATATAATGTCTTGTCTAGCTAAATTACCTTTACGTCGTCCTCCTCGTCTTCGCCCTCCCATCTGTCCTGCAGCGCTGTCGTTTTTATCGGCTCATTTGGCTCAAAGTTGTCCGCGTCTGCAACAGAGACACAGACACACATAAACAACGTAAACTAACATTTATATCAAACCTCAAAACTACGTCTTAGGTCTTTACCCCAAGAGTCGGAATCGGCCATCTTGTGTGTGCGGGATTATCAAACTACTAAAGTAGCTAGTTAGAAAAGCATGTGGTAGTGCGGGTTAGGGTGAGTGGATGACGGGACAACACCCCCGTGTGGTGCAGCTAACGCAAACCTCCATGCTTCTTCCCAAATGAAATGTTGATAATCTTAAAGTATCCATAAACCACAATACATACAAAGCCGAAAGGAGAAAGTAATTTCTGAAAACATGCGACGTAGAAAAAAAAGAAAAGGCGTAAGTAAAAGCCAGGTTTAAGATAATTTGAACATCATTAGGTTTTTACGCTGGCATGACTCACAGTACATGGTTTTCTAGATAATTGGAAATAAAGACGGCGTACTAATTCTGTCAATAACATGTTCAGGCTAATGTACTGTCTTTCACAATTAAGCTTCTGATTGAAGGTTTTGAATATAGAGCAAAATAGAAAGGTTTACAGATACAGCATTATTACAATTCGATGATCATTTAAATTAAACTCCACTGTAATTCTGATCAAATACGTTGTCGACGCGCATATTGTTTATGTATTTAAGATGAAGAAAGGTTTTATAGTTAAATAAATGTTTTAACTCAAGTAAGGTCCAGAATTGAAACGTATCTTACAACAGTGAATAATATTGCTCATAATAATATTGTTTGGTAGTGTAATGTTTTTATTTCACAAATTCCACAAAACAGTCCCTCTAATTTAGTTACATTTTATAGAGACCACAAGGCATTGTTTCAACACTACCATAAAAACACACATTTAATGAAACCTGATACTCAAGCAACAAAACCTCAGCCCAGCTCAGCACAACTGTAAGCAAATTATCTTCTTTATATTACAAACATAAATCTAGCATGTCATTTCTTTGCCATTTCAAGACACTACCTTTCAAAAATATCAGAACTATGAACTTACTGATCAAACATGGTCATACAGACACTTTAATGCTTAATTACAAACTCACCAGTCAGGCAACAGGTGACTTTACCTGTCTTTAATAAAAATGGAAGACAAAGTTGCAGTAAGAGGAAGAGACAGAGTGAGGATGAGTGGTTGAGCCTGTGAAGGAAGAGGGGTAGCGAGAGGAGAGTTACAGGATGTGTGAAAAAACAACAATTACCAAATATATTAGATGAGTTTCGAGCAAAATTCATTGACCATGTTGTAAATCATGAGACAGTCTGGACAGAGAGTTCAGTCCAACCTCAGTAGATACAGTGTTGCAACAGGATTTCAGTCATTTTGACAAGAGCACAGGTGAAAAACAACTTTTCTCTAATGTCTACAGTAAAATCAGTATAATCACTACTAGAGTCACTCCATTAGTAATTTGGGCTACCAAAAACATGCATCCATGTTTGAAACAATGCATTTTATGTCATCCTGTGACATTTTACATGTATTTTGATTGGTCTACACTGAATTGAGAGTCCAGAATGTCAAGGAGGAAGAGGCCCCATATTATAAAAAGAACAGGACAGAGCTATCATAAACATGGTTTTGGCCAATAGTGTGAAATGCCTCAGAAATTTAAACCACAATAACCACAGTTCTCAGTAGGGTCCATCGGGGATTCTGATGGCAATGTTAGGGCAAATCCTTTAAAAAAATTACATCACATACAGATAAAACAACTCTACCTACTGTCATCTGACGGAAGGTCTTATAGAATAAAAGACCAATTCAAAGAAAGGTATATGTGGAGGTAAGCAGTTGCACACAGAACCATTTTATATTTTTAATTTCCCGTAGGCCTATACTGAATTGCACGAGGTTGTCTGCTTTCAGTGTTTTGTAAATGGATTCCTAGGCAATGCCACATGAAATTCTATTCATAACTGAGGCTGGGTTTTAACTGACAAAAGTTTAAAAAAAAATTTTTTAAAAGGTGGGAGAAACCAGTATTTTAAATAATTTTCCAGGCAAACATGGTGGTAACATCACAATGTGTGCTGCGATGACACAGAATAGGGTGTTCCACTGCCATGCCAACTTGGGTTACAACACAGCCCACATACTCACATTTGTAGCCAGACTGCAGATGATTTTCATAGCAGAGACCAAATGGATGCAGAGCAGATGAGGTGCATTGTCATCTGGGACAATGTATCTTTCCACCGACCTGCTCTGGTCCAAAAGTGGTTTCATCAGCGTCCACGGTTTTCACTCAAGTACCTACAGTGTCTGTACGAGAACACCATTCAAAAAGATTCTTCCCTTGCTGGCTTGCAATAGAGGACATAGTCTGCGACTTAGACGAAGTGCTATGGCCAGATCCAACTAGGCAATGCGCTGATGCTTAGGGAATGTTTAAATGAATGCTTTCTTTTGCCTCCAGAAATAATTTGTCACATGTTCTAGAATATGTTCTGATGCAGCCTTTGGAATTGACTGATTTTACTTGTTGCAGAGCAATTAACATTTTCAGTGTGCAGTACTGGCCTTGAGAGTTGTGTCTGGTTAATATTTTCATGTACTTTACTCTAACAATATATATATTAAAAAATAAAACCCAGACTATATCAACTGCAAAGTAGAAATGTTAACAGTGTTTTAAGCAGTATGCAACTGGTTCAAACAGAAACAAATGGGATGAACATTGTGTGTGCCATACAGTAGCTACTGGGGTTTTATAAATAAATGCTGATTGAAGTGCTTCATTTGCCAAAGATCGGAGGTGTTCTACTACTTGTAAGTGTGGTTATGAGAATTGAGAGTACAGTTTTGTCACACAAGCCTTGTTTTCAAAATCATGCTTAAGCAATCATGAAAAACAGTAAATAATTAAGAAATACAGGGTGACTTTAAAGGTCAGCCTATAGCAACACATAGTATATTATTCAAATATACACACTATTTGGACATGGATACAGGTATATATGAATAATTATGAAAAAGGAAAGAAAAGAAAAATGATAAATGCTGATCAGAAGTTTTTGGTATTGCTTTTCTTGTATCTACCCCATGACATAATGTATTTCTTTAGACAGTTAAACAGTGTCAACTTAAAGCGCTGCTTTTAAGATGGAGAATAATAGTCTTGTTGAGAAAAGTGAACTGATCCCCTGACTCCTCCCAGTGTATTAGACATGGTTCATCAGACTTGGTCACTGACTAAAAGTGTTAACAGGAACACCAGTATACCGCAAAAATAACAAAGGGGACAGACTCCAACTGCTACTCCCAATGACCTGCCTGCGGATACATACAATGGACATGGGTTTAAAAACAATAAAAAAGGTTTTATCCATAATAGTGTAGATTTAAACAAGGTGTTTATGTTACAAGTAGAATCACATACACTAATGTGTTGTACAAAAAGATTAACCGATGTGCAGGTATAACAAAAAATCTGTGCGTTTGTTTATTCATTCAGATCTTAATTCACTCAAAGAAAAGCTATACCTCTGAAATCCACAGGCTTGTTCTCCAAAGGGTCAAGCACCATGGAGAGAGCGATCTGCTGTATATGGCTGAGTGCTGAGCGCTGGTCTGCTGTGACGGCTGCAGCCTGCTCATAGGAGAACCAGCTGATCTGGACGTGGTTAAACACGACCTGCGGATGGCACAGTAGGCCGAGGAGGACAGATCAAACACTCAGCTGAACTGGGGTTCAAATGTTTCAGGGTTAAATATTCTTTCTCAAGCCACACAAAAGTGGGACGTGCAGAGAATCTTTTAGGTGACAATGTGCTAAAGGTTTCTGGTACATTTGTTGCTCTCTAATCCTCCAGGTCCATCAGTTAGGCCAGTTATGCTGTATTCCAACTACCAACACGCTTGCCTTCGATAAGGAAGTTCTAATAGACAGCTCAAACAGATGAGCAGCGTGGAATGGATGACTGAGGTAAGAAGATTTTGGATTACTCACTGCAAACTTTTTGGCTGGAATGAGAGAGATGGCAAGGGAGGTGATTCCCTCAATCTGATCCTTCACCAAGGCAGACATGGCCATGTCTGGAATCCCAGCTAGAGGGATTAGAAAGATTATAAAAGGTAACCAAGAGAAAGAAACAAGTGCAACACATACAAAAATTAGTAAATAGCAGCAAATAATTTCAAGTATTGTGTCATATCAGAAGTAAAATTAAGTAACATCATATCCAATGGTTTAATGTCCAGTTTTAGAAATATAAACATCATATTTTTTAAGAGCCTTTTTGTAAAATGACATGCATTACTGTACATTTACTATGCTACAAGAAAAGGATTTTTACCGGCAAATGCTCCAATCTCAATGAAGATCTCCGGGCCCCAGGAGCTGATGGGTCCGAATGCCAGCCTCTGGCTGAGTAGAGCGACCATAGCCTGCAGCTGGTCCTCGGAGCAGGACAGATGGAGATGGCCAAGCCACAGCACTGCCTTACTGCCAGAACAAACAAAAATATTTGTCAGACAGAGCCTTTATTCCACTGTGCTTCATGGCAATATCCCAACATAATAAGAACTAAAGTTTTTTTCTTCTTTTTTTTCTCTTTCACAGATCAGGAGCATTAAAGGGGAACTGGAGAATAAAGACCATTTGTGGAACACAGATAACAAAAGTGCAAGCCCTATAAATCATCACAAGTGAATATTACTAGTGGTTGCAGAGGGAACACTTCTTCAGTTATTTGACCTCTTGTATTGGCAATTATCTTGAACATCTATCCCCCAAAAGACCGGACAATCTCACCTAAACTCTACAGCATTGAGATTGCGAATGACAGGAGTTTCAATCCCACAAATGATGTATCCCAGGGCAACGAAGGAGCTGGAATCCAGTTGGCTGGGGTTTTTATTGGTGGAGGTCAACATGGCAGAGAACAGCAACCCCAGCTGTGATACAGGCCAGCCGTTATAGGGCATATCAAAAAGATAAGTACAGTAAGTGCACAAATAACTTTTCATTTTATTTTTTTACTTTATTAATTGTAAGCTTCTAGAATAGTTTATCACAGCAAGTTATCACGTTGTTATGACCATCAATTACATGTCTGGCATTCTATTTATTAACTAGTTATAACTGCTCCTTACCTGCTTTCTCGTCCAGTTGTTAATAGCTCCCAGAACTGAAAGGTTGCGACTGTCAGATAGATTGAGGGAGACCAGCTCATCTGCTGAAAGCTGTGTGGTGATGTGACCCAGCTGAGCAGGTATAACCGCAGCACCATACACCTGGATTCAGATCACACATCAAGGTAATCTTGTTACCACATGCTTTTAATCATTCTAGTGAGCTGGAGGGTAGAGATGCAAATTGTTGGTCAGTCGTTATGTATGTTTGAAAATTAACCATTTGCGTTAGTCATGTGTATAAAAGTATTACTTGATGTGGATAAATAAGAAATAATAAAATGAATTAGGGTTAAATAAATTTAAATGTAACTATTTTTTTTTTAATATTAAGATAAACCAGAACATCATATATGAGAATAGATGAGAATTTTAAACAAATGTTTCTCATTGTATCTAAAAATGTATAGTTTATAAGTAAACTGGGTTTTAGTGGAAACAAAAAATCAACTGATTTTTGTAGAAAATGCTGGATTTGGATCAGTTATAATCATAACTACCCACATTCCACCTCAAAGTTTAAAAACTCCATGCGATCCATAGTCTTTCTTAAATTCTTAAAAGTTTATGGCCATAACCTTTCATGTTAAGAGCATCTACCATCAGAAGAGATGCTATTAACTAGATGCTATTAACTCTAGTACCATCTTCCTTTGACAGAACACAAATCCACTGTCTTCCAGGAAAGCATTGAACTGCCTTGTTGCTAACAAAGTCTAAGCTCTCTAAACAGCTATGATTATCCTGAGGTAATACAGAGAGTGTTTACAGGAAAAAGAGGTTTAAACATTGAGGCCTCTGCAGGCTTCTGCAAAGGATCCTGGGTAGGCATCAGCAGACCTCAATGTAAGATATATTACCTCTCCACCAGGCTCAGGACAGTATAGGAAAACAATCTTCTTTAGGATCAGGTCAAGAGAAGTCTTTTCTTGGACAGTAGTTCTTGGTGTGGTGTAGGTATTGAATATCAGTTTGCATATGTTGCATAATGTATGGTTGGTATATAATGGTGGGGATTGAGAGAGAATGCAAACACTAATATGTAAAAGAAGGTGGGGTGAATGCATAATCATTTCTGAAAAATGTATAAAAACGTGGGTTCTTTGTGTGATTGTTAGACATTCTCCGGAGGGTGCCTCAATAATGCTTGTTAACGTTTACTTGCAATATTAGGACAGGACCAGCTATTCTCTTCAACTAATTCTGAAGTCTGCATCTTTATTTTCTGTTTGAATGTTTAACTTTAAAACTAACTGATTTGGGATTTAGGAGCAACAATCCCTTCTATGGACTGATAAAATATGTGACCAAGAAACAGATCACTTAAGAAAACATTCTTTCAAAAGACCAACTGAGTAAGCAATTAGATTTGAATTCAAATTCAATTCAGTTAGGTTATCAAATTCAAATTCAAACAAATAGTTGTTTCTACTTCTTTGGTCCGGCGTAGCAGCAGTGACAGCTGGGGGGGGCTGAAGAACAGATCCTGGCCAATAAGCTCCAGGCAGCTACGGAAGGCTGCCGAGGACATGCTCATCAAGCTGGTTACAGGCCAGGCAGCAGGCTGGGTCTGATGCAAGCTTTCACAAGTCGGAACTGGGCTGGCAGCTGAGAAAAACAGAGCAGGGAGATTTCATTTCCAGATGATATGTGGGATAGTCACGTGAAAAATGACTGAGTTTAGTGGTTACTGTAGTAATAATTATTTGACAACAGTGAATAGGGATAGAGTCATTTAAATGTTTTTCACCCCCTTGTATGTATTTTTCTCCCCCTGTGTATGCAGACACCATACAAATTAATTGCTTGCCAGTTCATTTTTGTTACTAAAATGTAGTAATATTTGCACCAATGAATTTTTAAGGGTGCTTCTAAAAGAACACAAAAAGTGAGAATATGTGTAATTTTATTCTTGTATTTCAATTACATGCATGTATATAAGCTCTGGTACGCAGATGATGGGAAATTTAGTGTACTCACCGCGCCCTGGTTTGAGGAAGCCTAAGAAGTACTGTAGCACAAATTGCTGTGTGGTGAAGTGCACGGAGCGTTCCTGTTCACAGAGAGAGCCTATGGCTCCACTCTCCCACTTCTTCTGGTTGACAAACAACTTCTCAATACGCTCCTGGCTCATCAGATCCTGACACACACACACACACACACACACACACACACACACACACACACACACACACACACACACACACACACACACACACACACACACACACACACACACACACACACACACACACACACACACACACACTACTGTTTGGAGTAGTTTTATTCCCCATGCATCCCTCTTGCTCCTGATCTCAGGAATTACATTGCATGAGGCAACTATGGAGGCCACTGAATAAATCATGACCACTTTCCAAATAATTGTGAGCACTTCCAGATTAATCGTATCCGCCGTCTGATTATGGGAATGAATGGGAACAGTTTAGGGATACTCCAATGAGGCTTCCTAGGTACGACAGAAGCACTGATTTTCATGTTAATAGTATCCTACCGTACGATACCACTGTATACATGTATTTATAGTTACCAAAGAAACTGAACATTTAACATAGGTCATTAATGCAAGCAAAGTATTTCTGGTGCTCTAGTAAATAAAGGAGGATGTTGTCATGGGTTTGATTTCCAGGTAGTGCATGTAACTGTCACCATGATAAATACATAAGTCACTCTGGATAAGAGCATCTGCCAAATGCCATAAATGTACATATATATGATGCTATGTCAGAATTTTGTCTTGCAAATTTTCCTGATGCAAAATCATTTTCTGACATCTAGTTGCAGTAATGACAAGAGTAATATGATACATACCAGTGGAATCAGTTTGATAGTCTCTGTTGGGAGGAAGAAGAGGAACCTATCCACTTGATTCAGTGTTACTGCAGTCCAGTTTTTGACTGGGCTTTGTTAAAAACAAAAAATAGCAAAAAAACAAACAAACAATAATAGATGATGTAACTGTCAGGGGTTGCCATGTAGCATGTTCTCCTGGACATTGTCTGGATGCAAATGAATTTCAATAGAAGGTCATTTTGTCACTGGATATAAAGTCAGGGGTCAGCTTGGTCAAGGGCAACCTCACAGTGTGTTAGGTCCATGAATGTCTATTAACATGGGAGAACATCAGAGTGAAGAGCCAAATTGGAATGGAATACATTAGTAAAACAATTAAGATGCAATCTGTGACAGAGCAAGAAGCTTTGGGAGTGGAGCCAACATCCTGAAGCAGTGGTAGCTCAGTGGTTAAGGTACTTGACTAGTAATTGGAAGATCGCCACTTCAAGCTCAATCACCACGTTGTCACTGTTGGGCCACTGAGCAGCATCCTTAACCCTTAAGTTATGTTCACTCAGAATTGTAGCTTGGATAAATGTAAATGTCATATTGCTGTTCAACAAAATGAGCATCTGAAGTTGTTTTGCCCATTATGTTTTAAAGATGAGATTGAATGTTTGTATTAGATATAGTTTGGTGAAATAAGGGTGTAACTTTGTTACCCAAAGGTGCTGGTTTCCTGCAGTATCGAGGCGACTTGGATCCTTTTGCTGCTGTTGTAGCAGAGGCCTCGCAGGGACTCAATGCTGTAAACGAAGAAGCTCCTGTCAAGTTGCGCGAAGACTTCATCACCCACAAATGTCGCCATAACACCCAGCGAACGGAACTCTTTCTCAGTGTACTCGCCGGTTTGCATGCCCTGGAAAGAAACACAACGTTGTTCAGGATATGCAGTGGGTAGCGTGGTGGCCTGGTAGTTAGCATGTTTGCCTGTCAGTGCTAGCGTTTCAGGTTTGTGTCCCTCCATGTGTCTCTGCACTCTACGGTTTCCTCCCACAGTCCCAAAACATGGGGGTTAGGTCAAATGAGCTACCCTAATAAAATTGTCCTGGTGTATGTGAATGATTGTGTGTCTGTAGGACCAGTGGTGGATGTTCTGGGTGTTGTCCTCTCTCCCCTTCCCTGTGCCTAATGCAGTCCCCCAAAAGGTTGTGGTTCAGGTTGCAATACACTGTACATGCTTTGCTGCCACTTCTCTCAAGCATGTGACTGTGCATTGATTGTAAAGTGTCCTTGGGATCATTGAGACCCAAATTTCTTCAAACTACTGAAACAAAGCTAAAATAGATAGCATCCTTTGGTCTGTACACATGTTTTCTTTGGGGAACTGAATGTTATGTAAATTCTGACTGTCCCCGAAAGGAAATTCTAAATACAAGAAAATTGGTTCATGTATTAAATAAAAATAAAAATAAAAATATAATGTTGTAGAAATTAAATTTCAGTTCCATCTCAGAGGAAAATGGTAATCTTTCAGGTGCTTTCAATTTAAATTAGTTTTTGTTGTGTGTGCAATGCTGTCTAAACATACTAATATTTTTTGTGCCAACTATATAAAGAATACCAAATAAGAATATTCATACTGGCATCATCTGAAACTTCACAAACAACATGAATTGTCCCCAAAAAGAGCCAGGGCATTTTCTTTTTTTTATTTTATAATTGCTATAGGTGACAAAAGTTGAAGTAAGAATTTTAGTCTTTCTGTATTGGAACTGAACTGGTAGAAATTCATGTTAATAGTAAAAAGGGGACTGACCAGTGACTGCACAATGTTGTCTACCAGAATGGTCTGCTTGATCCGGGGCATTAGGAGGAAGTACTGTGGATCCTGTACAACCATTTTCCTTAGCGAATCTATCATCACTGGAGGGAACCTCTTAATAATGCTCATTCTGCAAAGCAGTGACATTTCATATACCACACACACACATGAACATTAATGATTATTAACAAACACATAGTGATAACTCAATTAAAAGACTCACGGGAATGAGAGAGCAATCTGGGAGCCCATATCTTTAAGCAGCTCAGCAAAGAAGTCAGACTTGTATAGTTTGTCAGTTACGCAGTTCAGCTAAATAACACAGAAGAAGAGATTTTCCTTAAAGGGCTGAAAATAGAAAATCACTGCAGCCTAAAGCAAAGTGTCCACCATATACTGGCAAATATCAGAACAGGGTCAACTACATTTCATGTTTTAGGAAAACTAGAATAAGGTATGTTTATCCAACTTGTTTTGCTCCTTATTGTTTAGAAATACATTGGAAGCAATCATAAAATCACAGGACTGAGAAGACTGATGACAGGAGTTGGTTATTTAGCATCATTACCAATGATGGGTGCAGTGGTTGTGACTGCTCCCTCAGAACCCTAAGAATGTTACGCAGGGATGATACTGAGGGGTAACCCTGGATCATCATCTTCAGAGCATTACAGCTCATGCCCTGGGCAACTGTCCCTAAATGCCTGCCAAACACCATAAACACACAAGCAGTGATACATATATCATGGCCCGAAAGAGAACCAAGAACATTGTTGTCATATAATCAATTATATCACAAGACAGTCTGCATAGATGCATAAAACCAGAAGAGATGGAAGTAACATGGAATAAAATATCATTACTCACATGAAAAGCTGACTCGAAAAGTTTTGTATGGGAGTCATAACCTCGTTGAATAGGGTTTTGGCCTAGAGGAGATAAAGTTGTAATCAGAAGGTTGCCCCATCACTGCCGAGTTACTGCTATTGGGCCCCTGAGCAAAGCTTTTAACCCTCAAGTTGTACAAATCATAATTGTAAGTTGCTTTGGATAAAAGTGTCAGGTAAATGTAACTCTACAGTATGTTTGAGTGAGGTTATGCTGAAATTTCAGCAACTGAATGTCAATATGGTTTAAAAATATATTTTAGTACAATAAAAAAAAAAAATTCATTTTACAAAATGTCAGTTGTGCCGTGTTTATTATCTTGGTTTTGTGTAATATAAACTATATGCACAAACATTTTCTGATTCTGTTAGAACATAATACATTTTGTTTTCTTGACTAAAACAAGCATATTATTGCTTGAATTACTGAAGAATGTAGCAAAGAAAGCTTGGAGAGGAAACATTAATATATTCAGAGTCTCCTACACTTTAAAAAAGTGATGGGGACATGCTCCTAGCATTCACAGAGTATATTACATACAGAGTATGTTGTGCACAACAGTATATACTGAGTAGAAGTCAATTAAACCTTCAATTATTGAACTACTGATATATTGGCCTCAAGCCTCAGAAGGCTCTTATTTTAGAGCTAAGCATGGCATTGCAGGTCCTGTTTTGGCTGTACCAACAACTACCCTTTTACATATAGCCAGTCGTAGCTCAATGGTTACGGTATATAACTTGTAACCGGACGGTTATCAGTTCAAGCCCCACTGCTGCCGAGTTACCTCTGTTGGGCCCCTGATTAAGGCCCTTAACCCTCAGTTGCTCAAATGTTATACTCAGCCATGATTAGAAGTGTCAGGTAAATGTAGCCATTCTTGTCCAGAATGCTGCTTTTGTAAATTGGAAAGGAAATCACATTTAGGTATTGGCTTCAGTGTCCCAGAACACAGATCTGAGTGATAAAACAGTGGGATACCAGTTAATACAAATTATTCCTGTTTGTCTGCTCTGGTTGGCCACAAAGAGCTCTGTTTGCTTCATCAGTGGTTACACAGCAAAGGAGACTCCACTTGTACATTAATAATTCAACTGTTCATTAGCTGGGTATAATATCTTTTTGGCTTGGTGGCTGGGACATGATAAAAAATGTATTGGGAACACATTATTCACAGCCAAGCCTGCATGCATACACATGCACGCACTTATGTGATCTACAAAGTAAATACTAGTAATAAGAACATTACAGCGTAAGTAAGATAAGAAAAACAATACAGTATTGCTGCCAACATCTAGATATCTATATAAGATAACACAATAAAAATATTTTTTTAAGTGTATAATAAGATATCTAGTTTCTGACCACAGCACCACCAAAGCATTACTTTTGGCTATCCGTTGACTCAGTGAAGCAGACAGATGTTATCCACAGAGACTTATGTCCGTGGGAACAATTTTGTTAATGCTACTCTGCCTGATGTAACACGCAACACCATGTTAATGTCATTGTTGTGACAGCATCTAGTAGCAGGATGTAAGATGCTGGCAGGGAAAGCATAATGAAAATGTTGCACCACACTCTCAAATGCTCAGGGATCTGGTAGAAGGCCTGAGATTGGGAAAAACCTTTTTTCAACCACAGAAGCTTGAAAGATTTCACTATGTATCCATGATTGTTTTTGAGCAAATAACAATTGTAGGAATTGTAGAGGTGTGTGTGTGTGTGTGTTGCCAATACCTGCTGTGTGTTCCAGGTGTGTATATATGGAGCGTTGCTGTTGGTTATCAGCAGATGAGCTTGGGGTATCACGCATAGCAGGGGCGTGCTCAAGAGCAGAGGCTCCAACTCATCCAGCCACGTGATCACTTCTGGAGCAGACTGAACAAACACACCAATACATTCAGCATACCAACGCATGCACCGTCAAACCCAGCACATCTGTTGCTTGAGGTGCACAGAGCTCAAAAATCCCATGGTACTTTTAATCCTAGTGTGGATCATAATTATATGCTACGTTGTCATGTAAACGGTTTGAGAGAACACACAGTGAGTAAAGAACAAAAATGAATCTGCCCTGTTTATTAATTTACTATCTAAATGTGGCTAGATTCAAATCTTGCATGTTATTCAAGCTAAAACCTCTCTGGTTTGTCATCAGTATAACCAAGACTATTATATCAACACCGATCCACCTAAAGTAATGTATCTTAAAATATTTTAGGTAACACTGAATATACTCTCTTCAAGTCTCAATGTTTAAAACAAAATAGTAATTGATAAATAAATAAATAAATTGATAATAAATAAATTGCCAGTGTCAAATTAAGCATAGTTAAAACCAAAGGGTCTTTGTGAGGTTGTCCACATGGATGAGTGTATCTCTGCCACGGTTCCACTGCCCCTGCCTGGTCCACTCTTGCTCTGGCTCTGACTAGGCTTCTCAGAATTATCACCATCTCTCACTGTGACTGGTGTGCTGCTTCACCTCTAAATGTGTAGTCCAACTTGATGTAGTTTCCAGGTTCATGTTCCTAACCTCCATATGTTCTCATGTTTCCTAATTTTAGTTATTTCTGGTTCTAATCTAACCTGACCTTTGACTCCTGTTTCTGGTTTTGACTCTGATTATCAGCTAACTAATGGCTATCACATTTACATTTGACCTCTTCGGGCTCTCGTTTGTTACAGCTTTGTGCTTGAGCACAGTCATGTCTGTCAGGTGGCAGGTGTACTGGCCGCAGTCAGGTGTGCAGGTGCCACGCTGGCATGAAGCCGCTCTGCTCCACCTGGCAGGGTGTAGTAGCAGGGTTGGGGCATGGGTGTTGGCACACACACCTGAACCTGACAGTTGCTGTTCCTCGTCAGCATATGTCCATCGCCTAGGCAACACACTGGCTCTGTAAATGTGTTTAATACCCATCACCTAGGCAACACACCGCCTCTGTAAGACTGTTTAACAATGGTATTTAATGCCATTGTCCATACTCAAGGCCTCCATCAACCCCCACCATCTCTGTAGACTGATAAATTACCATAGTCCAGTAAACAAGTCAATATATATTTAAAAGGAAGGTTTGGTCATTTTTCCAAGTAGGACAAACATTTATTTTGCTCTGAGAGTTTAGGGATATTCCGTGTGATGTGTTACATAATCAAGATTTATAAAATAATTGTGGATAAGGCTATGCATTGTCAGCAGTGAACAGACAAAGCTTCTTAAATTCACACCAATCACAACAAAAATGGGGAAGAATGTGTGGATTAAATTCTGAAATATTCTGTCCATGTGTGCACATGTGATGGAGGGGGGGGGGGGGGGGTAACATTTCCTCACCCAGAGTTTTGTAGCAATGGCGCTGGTCTGTGGAGGTGCCAGCTCAGGTTTGTACTGGCTGAAGTTGGCCAGAGCAGTCAGCAGGGAATTAGGACTCAAAGCCCCCAGAGTCTCCACTCTCACCCCACTGGCCAGGGAGCCCAGCTGAGACAGAGCTCCAGGAACAGAGAACTGCCACAAAACACACATGAGACACACGTAGACTACGAAGAAATCCTACCAACCTTCTTCAGAAACAACCTTAGAACTAGCGGGAGTTCACATGCAGAACTATTGGCCTTGCAATATTGCTCTCATTTTCCAAATAATGATTCATTTTATTTCTACATTGACACTAATTAATGCGGAAACAGATGAGCAGAAGAAAAAACTGATATGATATTATTCTAACCCCTAAATAGTTTAAAAGCTAATTTATGTAGCTACAATGGTCTATTAAACGAGGATGAACACAGAAAAACATCTTCCTCCTGGCTCCTCCTGGAAAAATGCCTGAAGCACTACTTCATAACTGAAGAAGGGGACACAACCGACCTATGTGTTTGAATGCATGGGTGTGTACACTTGGGTAAGGGCCAGCAGAGAGAGGACCAGTCCATTACAAACGCCTTCCCCTGCCCCAATCGCAAAAACAACTTACATTTATGTTTGATGACACCTTGTCTATGATCACTGCAGCCTGCAAAAAAGTGATGAAAAACATGGTAGAGGTTTAGTAACCTCATTAAAAAATTATGTTTTAATCATTCAGTAATTTCCAAAAGACTGCACCTGTCATTTATAGGTGACTCACATAATACACCACTCTTTCTTTCTGAGGTATTCAGTAAATAACTGATGGACACATATGGGGATCAAGGCTTCTCTTGTGTTCACACTCTGCTAACCTTATGTCAGTGGAGAGGCACATGTTTAGCTGTCTAGCAAGATCCAGCATGGTCATATAAGTCTAATCAAAGGATTCTAGAGGGGCCCCCCTCCCGTCCCCTGCAGTGTGCCTGTATCAGTTCCCTCAGAGGTCACTTAAAGCAGCTTTCCACCTGTTCACATGCCCTCTAGACCTCTGCTTCACAGCTGCAAAATGACTTTTCACCTCTGAAGGTGTTTGTGTGTGTGTGTGTGTGTGTGTGTGTGTGTTGGGGTGGGGGGGGGGGACAAGACATCGCATCAGTGTGTCAGACATTTGGCAGGTCTGCTGCATACCTGTGTGTGTGAGAAGGAAACAGAGGCCAACACATTAAGGTTAGGCAGGAGCTGGGATTGGCTGAGCTGCTGCAGAAATCCCACCCCCAGCAGAGGCAGGAAGCAAGAGAGCTGAGAGACCCTCTGAGGACTGAGGGCAGCAGGTGACTGCAGATCAGTAGAGTTCAAAAACAGACTGGAGACCTGTTGAGGGAAACAACACAGCAAAGTTACATATAGCTTATGCTCAAGAGAAGAACATATATACACTCACCAGTGTGCTACTGACGCTGAGGCCCTGTGTTATGCACATCCTGATATTCTCCTTAATCACTGGGAGGACATCAGTGCCCACATACACTAGCAGGCTGTTCAGGTTAGCCTGGCATGTCAGAGTGGCTAACCTAAGACAGACCAAAAAAGTACAGCATGAATTAATGGAACAATTAAATCAAAATTCTAACAAAAGAAAAAATAGCTACGAACATTGTAAAATTCTAGGAGGATGCTATTTTTTTTAACTCATTATTCATTAGCATTCATATCTATGGCCAAAACTGTCCCTTAAATATTAGAGAATTTCTGAAGAATAATATATAATTTATTTGATATATTAAAATCTCACTGCTGTATTATTGTAATGTGCAAACCTCCTGAATTGGTCTGCTGTAAGGTTCCTGTATTTGCCAATGATACTTTGTGCTACAAATTCTTCCTTTAGGGGTTCTAAATCATTCCTCAGTAGTACATCCAGGCCATCCAAAAGCTTTTAAAGAAACAGGACACACAGACAGGGGCAGAGAGGCATTCAAAGTCTGCTGAATAACCACACTGAAGTACATTTACATTTACATTTATGGCATTTAGCAGACACTCTTATCCAGGACGACTTACAAAAGTGCTTTGTAATTTACTCATAGAATATCCTGGTACAATACAGTAGGTTAGAGTCCAACATACCAATGAACTAGAATACTGTAGAATACAGGGATCAATGCTGATACCTAGAAGTACACAATGCACAAGGTCTATCCTAAACAATGATAAGTGCAATAAGCAATAAGTGCTAGAGTTTGTTAAACAGCATAAACAATGCCCTACAATAAGTACTAATTTAGTCAGTCAATATGGGAGCAGTGTCAGTTGTCCTTTAAATATTCTACAAATAGATGGGTCTTCAGTCTGCTTTTGAAGACTGCAAGGTCTTCTAGGAAGTACCACACTGCCCAGCAGAATAATATATCTGCAATATCGCCATATCTTATGTGAGTTTCAACTGTGTCACAGAATGTGATTGCCATCATCATCATCATCATCATCATCATCATCATCATCATCATCTTTCTGATTGTGTTTGCTCAGAGAATTTATATATTGCAAATTACAAGTGCATGATCAATGCATGGAATTATTAAACACAGATGCTCTGTGCATCATAAAAGGAAACTTCTGACCAGACAAAACCCACAATGTTATGGGCCTCTGCATCCCCAGCCTCCCCTGCCCGGCTCCCAGCCCCCAAGAAGAGCTGACAGAAACCCAGCAGGAGCCAAGGCAGATCAGCTGTCGCAGTATGGTTCGTCGGCTGTTACCTGAGCAGGTGAGAGGTGCTGGAAGCTGGGGAATGGTAGATACGCGATCACGTTACCATGGTTTCGGATGAATGACAGGCCACCTGCCGTAATATTGGCTGCACTGAGCGCTTGACTGAACCAGCAGCCAAAAGCCTCCCGCTGATCAAAGGACAGGTTGTTGATGTTGCTGTTGATAGTGATCAGACTGAGGGACAGGCAGGAAAGGCTCATAAAAATTCTTTTTTTAAAAAACATCTAAAAGTAGACAACATTATGATGATATCCTCAGAACATTCTTAGTGATAACATCCAAATGAGTTTGAAATGTATGTGAGCAAGCACTGCAATTTATTGTCTTCGTTAGAAACTGTTAAACATACTACAGTGCACAGAAATGTATTTAATATGTTCCAAAAAATATGATAACATATTTTGCACCATGCTTGTTCATGGCATTTTACACACATAGAACATTATAACACTTCACTGGTCAGTTCATGTGGATTAAGACTACTGCCAGGCCAAATTACACTACTCATTTGGCCTGTTGACCCCTTGAGGGTCACTTACACATTAACATCGTTCTGTGGTAGCGGAAGGTAGCGGATGTCCTCTGGTGCTGCCAGCCTCAGAAGAGAACCCATGTAAAGGAACAGGGTCTGATCCAGCCTCAGGTCAACTTGGATCAGTACACCCACAATGGTACGCAAGTATTCGTCAGACAGCTATGACAGAAAAATGTCAGATGCCCACATATCCCCTAAAGATCTTGTATCTTAAATGTGAAAAAACTGCAGTTGAAGCATGGGGAGTTTGCCAAAGCATATATAAAAATATATATGCAACAGCCAAATGGTGTGATAGGTAATGCTATGACAGTGGAATTAGAAAAGGCAAAAAAGATTATTGCGGCAATTTCGTGTTTGGACGTACAGATTGTATCTGTGTGCATTATATCACTGTGAACTCTTTCAGGTTTTTTTTTTTTAATTATTGTTGTTTTTGTAGTTTTTGTTATTGTTGTTTTTGTAGTTTGGAGGGGAAATTTAAAAACCTGTTCATTTGTGTATGCGTATTTGAAAACATTTTAAGGTTTTTAGATACTATGACAGTGCAAAATACAAATGTTTCACTCTCTTGTCCTTAGACGTTACTGTAGCCAGTTCACCTGCAGGCTGTCTTGGTTCCGGATAAGGTATTGTAAAATCAGTCTCATGGTGTTAACATCCACTGAACCCAGTACTGCTCTCAGACGACCTAAGGGGATATGGAAGTACTCCTGCAAGAGAGTAATGGAAATGACCACTATATCTACTACTATATCTTCTAGTAGGTAACATTCTTATGTATTCTTATACAAGTAAAGTTATAAAATATGATCACACCTAAAACCAAACAGAACATAACATATTTTAATGTAGGCTTTCTAATCAGATTGCAGCTTTATCCCAGTTCTGACCTGGATCAGAATAGAGTCATTATTGTTTATGTCTCTTCCTGTTTCCATCAAGCTCATCAGTACTGTCTGAAACAGAAAAACGCACAGAGAAATTCAAGGCCTGGTAATTGTACATACACATAGAGCAGTCATGGATAAATCATTAAATCACAGTGCCAACATCAATGTCTAAACAACTGCAACAACCACAATAAACACAAGATATTAGGTTTAAAGTATTAGTGTAAACAGTAAATCAAATGTTAGGTTGTTAATATTACATGTAGATGAGGAGAGATGTAAAAGGTCTAATATCAGTGACAGGTTGGGTATAGTATCCCAGCTAATGCCCAGCTACACAGATACACCCTAGGTCAATTACATGACATCTGTGGCACAGTTAATGTATCCACATTAATTAAACTTAACTTAGCAAACTAAAATGCTAAATCACAGGAGTGTCTGAAATTGATGACAATTACATTATATGCCACTATATGTCAAGTATTAATGAACTATCAAATAAAACTGCATAATATAAAAATCACAGTGGTTAGTTTGAGATATTTGTGTTTTCATGTTTAGACAAACTGAAGGGCAATTCCACCAAAATCCTGTAGCTTTAAAAGCTACCATGAATATGGGTTCCATCAATATAATTAAATTCATATGAGCTAATGTGAACATGTTGGCATTTTGCTGATATAATCCACCCCAACACTACCAAATACCCCAAATGTAGTCAAATATAGTGCTCCAATATCTTGTGAATACCCAAAATATAGTGATTTTATACCATCTGTACACGTAGGCATGGCCGAAGGAAGCTACAGGTTGGTATAATCATGCATTAATGCATGACACATAGCTAGCTATCTTGTTTGGCTAGAGGTAGTGAAAATATCTTGTTTAAGTACATTCCTAATTCTTTTCTTGCAAGAACAGACCTAAACATCAGCTAAACAACAGCTTCCACTACTATATTTTGGTGCTTGGTTCTTGCTTTTTCAGATCATAATCAGTCTGAAGCTGAATGTTTTCTTTTAGACATATTCCCAGATATCAGCATTATATAAAGAGGATTAGAAGAGTTCTACGATAATCCCCACTTGTGGAAAAAGCCATTAGATCTGATAGTGCTTCCTGGTGGAATTCCCCTTTTAGTATTAAAAATATCATTTTAATTGGGAAACCAACCCCAAAGCACTGCAATAGCACTTGCTTGTTGTCGAAGTTTGCTTCCCTTGCCAGGAAAGCAACCACAGAATCCAGCACACTTTGTCGAATGTTATCGGTCACCCTCAGTGTTGTCATGCCATTCTCTTCCAGGATTAGTAGCAGAACCACCCAAACATTGAAGGACTTTCTGACCATCGCAGAGGCCTGTGGGGTCGTCATCTTCCCAAGACCAGGCAGGAGAACCTCCACCCCACAGTGGAAGAACATCTGCAACTCCAGGAACTGACTGCTGCCCGGCTGACAAGCCCCACTCAGATCCACACTGCATGACCAGTTCAAGTTCTTGATTAGTTCTTTCACTAGGCAAGGCTTGACCTCACTGGTAGTGTTTGTATTATTGTTGCTGCCACTACTGGTGGTGTTGGACTGGGATGAGGTTGGGTAGGTGGCACACAGAGTACTCACCCAGAAGTTGGAAGGTGCCTGGATAATGTGAGAGAGAATGCTGGGTTTTTTGCAAATTAAAGAGATGAAGTTTGCCCTGTCATAGTCCCAGCAGAGGACAAGAACTGCTGCATCAGGGAAGATCCCAGTCCAGTTGGCATACTGGCATTGCTCAGAGGGTTTAAAGCCCATGAAATCGCCTTTGCCTACCCCTGTACCGCCAGTTAGGTTAGCACACTGTTCCAGCAACCAGCTGTTGTCCAAATTGGTCAAGAGGTTCTGTATAATAGTAGAATTTGCACACACCTTCTGTGTGAAGTTCACAGTGTCAAGATCAACACAAAGAGCCAGCACGGTCATGTCCACAATGATGGGCTGAACCCACTGTGAATACAGACAAACCTGAGTCACCAAGTCTGTTGTGTTGTTATCTGAACACACAGATCTCACCCACTGGTTCTTAGGGTCAAGGGTTAGTTGTCCAATTAATGAAGTGTTACAACACAAATTCAGATAGAAAGCTACCATGTCAAATTTCCAACACAGACCAACTATTGATGGACTCACAGGCATGACGGCCCATGATGAATATTTACACCAATCTGTGATGCTGGGAACTGCAGGAGGGATGACTGGGAGAGTGGTGGGGGTAGATGTAGTGCTGGAAACTGTTGATGAGATGGTTGAAAAAGCAATTCTGGAGACAGTACTGGTCAGCAGCACTGTGGAGGGATTTATGGGGAAAAGAGGAACACTGGGGACTATTGGTGAGACTGTTGCAGCACCTTTGGTTGAGAAAGTGGCACTGGTAGATAAAGACATGCTGGAGGTCAAAACGTATGAAGAAAGTGTGAAGTTAGAGGCTACTGCTGGAACTGTGAAGGGAGGTGAGGGAGTGAGAGTGCTGCTGAAGACTACTGGAGTTGCTGTTGGGAGAGTCATGCTGGAGACTGTTGGCAAGTCTGTTAAAAATGATGTTTTAAACAAGGATTCAGAGGGAGAGTCATTGATGCTCATGGCCACTGGCAGGATTGACAGGGGTTTTGTGGGAGAAAGACTAACTCCAGAGGCTGTTGAAGAGAAAGTCAGGGGACTTGTGGGAGAGAGAGTGAAGCTGTAAAGCGTTGACGGGAGTGTTGAGAGAACTGCAGGAGAAACAGTATTAGAAAGAGAAGTACCCGAGGCCGCTTGGAGAACTGTGGTAGGAGTAATGGTGTAGTTATGAACAGAAGACAGCATGTTTAGGGAAGCTGTATTAGAAAAAGTGATACTGGAGACAGATGGTGAGTCTGTTTTGGGAGTTGTTGGGGAGACTATTGGTGGAGGTGTTGGAGGATTTTTGAGAGAGATAGTGCAGTAGTCCTCTACCCATGCATTTGCCTCACTAAGCAAAATTAAAGTTAGGAGTGTACTGTTGACACAAACCTCACTGACAAATTGAACTTCATCATTTTGTATACACAGGGATATTTGATCTGAGGTAATTGTCCTTAAATTGTGCCATTCTGAGTACAAACATGATTCAGAAATTAGGTTGTTGATATCAACTGGCTGGGGTGTAGGCACATTGCCACAGTTGGGCATTATCCAGCTGTTTTCTTGGTTTGATAATACAATCATAAAAAAGTCTAAATTCTGACACAGAAGTGTTTCCATTCTTACTTGATCATTATTCCAGCAAAGTACCACAATGGAGGGGTCGAGAGTTTGTGGTGTCCAGGTATCATAAATACAGTATTGCCTGATCATGTATCCTTCTGATGCATTAGCACAGTATTCCCACACCCAGGCATTGCTGGGGTTCTCAATGAGTGTTTGAATCACAGGAACATTATTACACACACCCTGGAGGAAAGCATTAGGCTCAGTGTCGCTACACATTGCAACCAGACTCGGGTCAATGATTTGTGTAGTAGTCCAGTTGTCATAGTTACAGAACAGTTGGCTGATGCTAAGGGTGGACCGTGCAACTCGCTGGTTTGATTCAGATGTCGGGGCTGAGCAGGGTTCCAGGAGTAGTGATAGGGCAAGCTGGATCATGTGACAAGCATTTTTCCACACCTGTATGAGTTCACTGTGGGAGAGGGTGCTCAGAGCCTTACAAACATGATGGAGAACATCAGGACCCTGCGATCTGCTGGCTAAAACCTCTCCGCATAGAGTGTCATTGAGCTGGGTAACATCCTGAGGCTCACAGATCAGCTGGGTTGTGGGGTTGTTCAGTGGGAACAGACTAGAACGTCCAAGCTGTACAATCTGTATATTCTGGCATTCTGTGTCCATGTAGCTGCACTGAGAAGCATCAGCAGTTAAAAACATGTTGAGGACTGAATCTCCGAAGGACCAGCTCATGTTGCGGGTCACGCCCCTATATAGAACAAAGGAATTTGACGTTGAATGCTTGAGGAAAAACGATCATCTAAAATAAATGAATGAATAAATGAATAATCTTAATCCACTCTCACTGTTCATAATTGGTTCATTAATTCTCAGAAATAAAGATGAGAGCCGGTTTTAATAAAAGCAGGTTATGCATGCTTTGTTCTGCTCTGAATTACACTTGGTGGAGATTCGGCAATTAGTCCTTTGAGGAGCGTCGCCTTGTAGAGACGTTTCTTGATTGGTTAATACAACTGGACCGTGTTGAAATTTTTAGTTGCTTATTGTTAATATAAGCGGGAGATCAAAGATTGTTTCCCCCTTAGAGCATCTATTTTATAAAACTAAGAAACATCAGCGTTAGTCTTTTTGCATAAATAAGCCCTATACAGGATTACAATTTACATAAAGTTTACTTACGGTCTAATACCTGATTAGGTTCAAGACAATTTTTACAATAAATGCAACATTTAATGGACCAAAATAAAATTTCAATTTTTCGAACTACCTAATATAAAAGATGGCTTTAAACAGGTCATACGGAGGGAGACGCTTTCATGCGTTCAAACTTACCAAAGAATCAGTTGCTTTAAGTCGCCTGTATACCGTAGAGAAGGAAAGAAGAATTGCTACCAGTTGTTACACTGTCAATAACTCGAATACATATAGCACATTTTTAGTTAATAGGAGATTGCGGCAGGAGTAAATATTAAAGTAAAACTAAATTAAATGACAAACCTTGTTTACATTGCTGATTTTGGTCCAGCGTAGGTATGTCAACACCTATCTGCAACCCGACCGTTAGTAATTCCACTAAGAACTGAAGAACGTTCACAACGAAATCAGAAAAGTGTGACACCAGTGGAGAAAAGGCCAAGTTGAAAATGTTATTCCACACAGGGAAAAATGTTTCGGAGAGGGCGAGAGGCAGGGTTGAGGATAATGCAGCCATCATGTCGTGAAACATAGTGGAGTTCGCCATTCCTTCGAAGTCGTTTGATGTTGATGGACACGTCTGGGATTTAACGGAGGACAGGAAAGAAAGAACCGATCTACTTAACCTTGACGATAATGTCGCTGTTAAATTTGTTTGCCATCCGCACTCCGTTTTGTCAGCCAACACACAAACAAACGTTTGAGGAAGACTCTGAAAGAAACCCTCCACAAACACTTCTTGGTACACGTAGTATA
The DNA here is from genome assembly GCF_041902795.1 of Electrophorus electricus. Taxonomy (NCBI): domain Eukaryota; kingdom Metazoa; phylum Chordata; class Actinopteri; order Gymnotiformes; family Gymnotidae; genus Electrophorus; species Electrophorus electricus. Next base: position 12,484,954 of record NC_137519.1, read on the forward strand.
GGTTGTTAAAAACGTTTGAGAAATTAAGCTTAGGAGTGTCCGTCACATTGCGCTCCGAAGGCATCCTTTGGTTCTTCTTGCTTCGTGACTGATACTCAGTCCTGACACTCTTTTCTTCTTCATTATTACTGTCATCACTTCTTGCAGACTGAATGTTCTCAGTCAGTACTTCTACGTTTTGATCAAATCCATTGGCACCGGAGCTGGCTTCGTGTCGGCGCGTGATGAAAGTTGGTTCTGAGCGCACCGAGGGATTTCGGATTCCGGCATCACTGCGAGCTGTGAGGAGCAAGATTTTCACTTAGAATTACTTTTTAAAATAAAACAAGTGTAAAATTAATCAATAGAGTATAAAGGCTGCTCTTAAGTTCTTACCAAGAATAGTGCAGGCAGTAAAAATGAATAAATATGCTCTTTCTTGCATTTTCTCAAGGATAGAGTTCTAACAAAATGCTTAGCTTTATCGGGTGATTTAATTGCGTTTAAAAATATAACCAAACAAAAATTGTGACTCCTTCTCCATTAACATGTCCACAAAAATGCCATCAAAATTGAACATAGGCGTTCTATCGGATCTTGTGATCACCTTTTTTGGGCAGCAGACAGACTAAATAATTGGTGTTGGTACACACCGAAGCAGTAACGCCCTGTCAAACAGTCCAGTTTGCTGTACTCCTCCAACCTATCTTCTTCCAACTCAATCCCATTACAAATGCCTAATTAAAAACGTTAAGAGAAAATGGTCGCGAACGGATTTGAGCCCTGAAGTAGGGCTCACTGCTCTAAAAAATTAATTCGAAGGGATTGATTGTCATTGACTGTAATTCTCACCTTACTAGTGCATCCCAGAATCCAGTGAGAGGCGGCTAGAGAGGCGACTGAATGACATTAAGACAGGACAGTGCTTTGAGTGACATTAAATCGCGTTAGAAGGTAAAAATAGCAACGAAGTCACAAAAACCCAGTACACAAACACACCTTTACAGATCTAATGTCCTTATTGCTGGTTTTGTTTAAAAGACACCAATTAATATGAAATACATTACAGCTGTATTCGACTGTATCACACTGAAAAAAGTGGTCGTTTACAAACATTGCCTTTCCCCATTTACATTTTACTTTATATACGTAATTTTATTAACTTCAAGTCGATGTTACTTTAACATGTACCACCTACCTAAATATTCTTGCAGGCAAAGAACATTCCATCATAACGGTATAGTTAAATAAGAAACCCTTTTCCTGTCTTTCCTATATATATATATATATATATATATATATATATATATATATATATATATATATATTTATTTTCATAATTATTATTATTTTTTGGACAGAGACTACAAACTGCTTCTACGTTGCTCTGGACAGGGATGTCTGCCAAATTATGTAAGTGCTATTCCCTAATGGCAGTGGAATCTTTCAGAATAACATGCCATGTTACACTGCAAAAACTGGAATGGTTTGTGGAAAACAAAAGTTTATGGTGTCGACATAAACAATTCCCCAGCACTCAATCTGATCATGCACCTGTGGGATCTGTGAACAACCTGGTGCCAGATACCACAGGTCACCTTCAGAGGTCATGTGGAGTTCATGCCTTGATGGGTCAGAGCTGTTTTAGCAGCACGAGGAAGGCCGTAACATTAGGTGCATGTGTGTACTGTACACCCCCCCCCCCCCCGCCCCACCCCCATAGTCACCTGTAATAATAAGGTCTCAAACAGTCTTCATCTTTGCAGAAAAAGTTCCATGAGTAAATTTTAATTAAGGACTTTCCCACAAACAGGCTTAATTTTTACATGCTATGAATTATTTTTCTACCAGTGACATTTTGAGCTAACTAAACGTACATACATAATATAGTAAGAAAAAAAAAACACTCCATTTGATGTAAAGTTAAATCTTCATTAATACATTTAAAAAGTAGATGACATGCCTTCTGAAATCAAAAAATACAAAAAGTTTCCTTACTTTAAGGATCTTCCATGAAGAATGTATTCCATGTATTTTTGGTACAATACCCATTGTAGAATAAAAATGGTAATGTACATTTGAACTTACTCACACATCTGAAACATCTAAACCACCCTTTGTGCATAAAATGCTACAGCTCTTTGACAATCATAGAAAATAAGTCTCTTTGTTCATGAGGAAGTGCTTGGTGTGGTATGTAGCAACACCCCCCTCTCAAATATTTGGAGCCACCTTTTGGAGCTCAGGACACTGTTAAAACTTTGCATAAGTCAAAATTGTCAACATGACTGCAGGGAAAATCATAGTAACTGCTACTTCATGTGCAATGTAATAATACAATATACATATAACCATTTCAATACTATACGTAACCATTACCAATTTACTCATTTGCTTTAAAAGATAACTGCCTGCAAACACTTTCAATTAGAAAGAATAGTACAAGCTTTTGTCAAAAGAGCAGGATCCTTGGGATCACTTTTCCTGTCTTCAACATTGGGTTTTCTTCCCCGCCCTGTCCCCCCATTGCTTTGCAATTGTTACAACAACAAAATGACACCCCCAAAAAAACCCAAAACAAAAAACATAGAAACCCCCATTACATATCAGGGGGTTTCCAAATAAGATTACAAAAGCATTTGTATATAGACACTCAGAAGGCCTTAATAGTTCACAGCAGAGCAGATTAGCATACTTTACAGCTGTAGCTGTTTTTCTAGGTGGTTCTTGCTCTTTTCATAGCATAAGCAAATTTTACATCAACAGAACAAACAAAACCCTCAAACTGAGTGCGACCTATAGGGTCTCGACAGGAGAAATGGCAACACAATTGACTACAGAACCTCTTTACCTTTTTTTCAATGTCCTTAAAATGATGAACCAGAAAAGGCATGAGAAAATACACATTTCACAACCAACATGGTGCACAAAAGCAACTTCTTTCTTACTATACTTTGTTACACATGTATTATGGTGTATCATCCAAAATACACCTTGGTGGAGAAGAAACACACCATTAATATGCAAGAAACTCTTTTCTAACTCACTGCATTAGACACATTCATACTGATTACTCCTCATGTAGAATATACTAACCAAAGGTAGATATTCAGGTAGAGAGTAAGAATATTCTCCCCACAATTATATCCAAATCACCTGGCTTTGCTAATTATCTTGAGTCTACAGGTGGAATTATGGGAGGCTAACATGATACAAAATCTTGGAAGGACTTTTTTTTTAATTTACTTTTTGAACCTGAAGTTTTACAGGTTTTACTGTGTGTTTAAAAAAAAAAAAAAAAAAAAAGGTTCCAAGAAAAAGGTAGGAAACTACTAGTAAGTGAAATTTCAACCACAGAGATGAGATTTGCTGTTCATATGCTGGTGCTAGAAACCAGGTTGCCATGGACTCCAACCCTTCTTACACTTTGCAGTTTGGGTGAAAAGATTTGCACACAATGAACCATGCTACATTGGCTCCTATTTTTACATTAAAATACTTGCTTGCTGTTCAATACACACACACACAAAAATACACCCAACACAATGGGCAATGAACACTGGTTTAAAAAAATATATACGTCTATTAAAAAAAGGCATAATATGAAAACTTATTTGACAGACAAACTAGAATACAAAATATAAAAGGCCAACAGGAAGTGATAACTTGGAGATCTTTGATATTCTAACCTAACTTTTAGCTTGAGATGATATTTTAAAAGTGCAGATGTACACATCAGTAAAATGGACAAGGCTGGACAGCCAAACTTGTGACCATTTCAAAGCCTCTCACAGCAGGCTAAATTTAGGTGTGAGAATTAAAAGCATTGAAAAACAAACAAATCTCTCTCATCACAAGATATAATCCAACAAAATACCCCCAAAACTCACACCAGTCTCTTTGAGAATGTAATACATTATTTTGGCAGACAAAGACAAGCCACACTGCAGTAAAGGAACACTTCTGCCAAAAAACACTAATTAAACTAATGCCAGAAATGCAATGCCAACATCAAGGAATGAATAATGATATTAGACCTGTGATGACAAAACAGGCAAACAAAAACATACAAATGCATAAAACGTAAGAAAGCACTATCACCACCCACAATTTGACATTCTTTTTCTACTGGCCATTTCTACTGAAATTGGTCTTACAGCCAAAGAGTGTAAAAAGAGTGTTGTACTGGAGCACCAAAGAAATGAGTGGGGCCTTCCTCTTCTGGTTTAGGTTTTGCACATTCACTTGTTTATGGGTTAAAATTACTAAAAACACAAAAGCATTCCAGCTCCTCCACTAGCGCGCGCACACGCACACGCACACACACACACACACACACACACACACACACACACACACACACAGAGAGAGAGAATGATGTGCCATGGAAGAGGTCTTGGAGGGACATGGGGTCTTGGTCTTTGACAAGTAAAACATTTACATTTGTACATTTATTCATACGAGTTGAAAAATGAAATTATTAAAGGCTCCTTCAAAAATCTCTTCTGACTTTTTTTATGACTGAAGGGATGGAATAGCTGAGGGGGAAGTAACAGTAATGGCAACAATGATTGTTAAAACCCAGAGGGTTGGTTTGTTTTTTCTTTTAATTATTACTGTGTGTCCAGCTGCATGTATTCATGTTCAATCCGGAGGAAGCAGGTCGTGCAGGCGAAACCGATCACGGACATGCGGTCGCACATCTTCATTCTGGGATTGTGGGAGAAACAAAGATGACAATCAAAAGCATTCAGATGAACAATTTTAAGTTCATTCAATTTTTAAGTTCCTTTCTGACCTTGCTATCATACTCACGCTGGGAAAATTTGGAACACCTCGCTCCTCATAATAAAGTTAAGTAAGAATTGTTCAAGTAGGAAATGCTGTGATTGACATACCAATTCCACCAGCTTTTCCAGAAAAGGGACCAGCTTGAGAAGTTCACTGTCGTTCTTGTCCATGAACCAGCTTTCAATTGGTATCCCATTGGAGAGCTGTTTTTACAGACACAGTGAAGATGTGGTTAGGTTTTGTAAAAATATTAAATTACTCAAGATGTAAAACAATGATATGCCCAGTTTCATGGAATAAAACAAATCAAAACAAGTGTTTCCAGCAATCAATAAATTTCGGCATTGCAGATTAATATTACCTTCTGGGTTTAATATAAACTCAGATATTCATCACTATATATGAAATGTGTATTTAAATGAACCCTGAAATTTTAGTCCCACAACAGCAAGCAAGTTTTCAATTATCTTAACTAACAAGCAACTTGACACTGCCAACTTTCGCACAATTCCAATATTTATTTTTCAAAGTAGAAGTTTATTGAGAACATTAAAAAGAAAAGCAGATACTTGGATTTTAAATATGATTATTATGGGCAGGGTGGCCCGCCCAGCAAATTGAGCCCACCTGATAGGCAAAGGCTTGTGGTGAGTTGTCAATGATGATGGTCTTTGACAAGTCTCTCCCAAGAATATTCAAGTCCTTGATGTAGTTCCCTTGTACACAGACACAATGTTCGCGAAATAACCTATGCCTACAATCACACACACACACACACACACACACACACACACACACACACACACACACACACACACAATCATTTGCCACGACACCAAGACAGAAATGAATAATGCAGACCAACCAAAGTGTCGACACCTGAAGATCACATGTGGCAGAGACCAACATCCACTCTAACCTAAACCCAACCCTGCACATTGTAACCAAAGCCAGCAGAGGAACTGAGGCAGACACGTAAAGCCAAACTCTGGATTCCATTACAAAATAAAACCACTTCACGCTTATAGGGACCAAATCCTGATCAAGGCCATCCTATTTAAGCGGACAAAAAAGCGTTCTACTTCTGTGCCAGTATTGTATACACTTACCACCTATCTTCCTAAAAATGGTTTATTTATTAGAAATGCCTTATAGGAGTACATTCGCAGCATTTCACACTTATCCAAAGTGACTTGATTACTTATTAACTATCACAGAACACACGCTTCCCCGGGAATCTTGGTGGAGTGAGGGGCTTGCACTTCCTGCTGTGCACAGTGTTGCTGCTTAATGAATGAATGGTCTGCCACTTAAATGATATACATCAGTGCCCCTTCATCTGGTCAGAGACTGACTAGTGCTGAAAGAGGGAGGAGTTAGCTGACAAACTATGCAGAACTACTTGTTGATTGCAGTTTGGTCTGTAATTGTACACCTACAGAATTCACCTACAGCACTAAAACAAGTTTAAAAAAAAGAGAAAAATATCCAGCAGTAGCAAACCTCAAAAATAACAGGGATTAAATGGTTAATTCTGGTTAACACTAGTGATGAAATCTTTCATGTCTTGGTCACAGGCATTAAGAAGCAACAGATGAAAACTATTAATTTTTCAGAAAAGAATGCCTATATTTCAGATAAATAAGAAATATAATGCATTTCATACACTGCCAGAACAGTATGTGTGAAGAGAAAAAGTGACAAAATAAATATACTAACCGGACCAACTGTTTCTTCGGATCTAGAATGTTCAGCAACTTATCTGCGTAAACTTTCTTCGAGGCAGTAAAAAGAATGATCTGGGGGAGAAAACACTCCTGTGAGCATCAAATGTTAACATGGAAGCGCAGACACACCTATTTAAACACAACGAAAAAAGGACAGTGGTTTACCTCGTAAATCTGAGACATGCGTTCGAGAAATTCTCTGAAGAATGGCCTCAACCGTACATAAACCTGATGTGTGGGTGGGGTCAAAACAAAAACACACAAAATCAAAACTCTATTTACACTGCCAAGCTCCAATTTCCTCTAGAGAAAAAGAACCAATTGCTTGGGATTGACAAGAACTACATTTCTGTGACTTTCAAACTAGTATTTTGGTCCCCTCTTGTGGACACACTCAAACAGGTCCCCCCCCCAGTCCTTGGACTTACCTGGTATATGACATCTTGAAAAAGGACAGGAAACGTCAATGCCGCATCTTCCAGCTCATTCAAGCTACAATGGACTAGAGTTTCATCCTTCATAGAACCAAAACACAGGACAGTGGCAATTACAGTGTAAGACAGAACAGACAGTACTCATGACATGGCTCTGCTGTTCCGTCTGAGTATCGCCACTATGTTTGTTTATTTATTCATGCATTCATCTTTAATTTATGGTTCTATGCTCACCAGGTCCAAGACAAGAGAGAACTCTGGTGTGCTGCGTGTCTTCAATGGGAGCGCAGGTTTGCGGGTTAGCTGCTCCTCAGTTAGAGGAGGGACGTGCTTGATGAAGAAATACCTGACGAAATAAATGCAACATGTTGAACGCGCTTCATAATAGCAGACAGGGACAGCTGACATGCTAGCCACAGCATACCACAGCATGCAAGCCAATACAGTGGGTTACATTAAATGTCAGTGCGTGAGATTTTTGAATAGAAATGAGTTCATTTCATAAATTAGTAATAACTCAATTCTCAGACTCATGACTCAAAATGTATTCAATTAGTAAACAATACAAACTTCTACAATTAGACAGGCTATTAACAGTTATTTGTCACACTTAAGATTTTTAAATTGGTCAGTACACACAAAAATGACTGAAGCTTCTCAGTGTACAAATAAAAGAGTAACGTTTACACCTACAAAACACTGCAGAAAGTCACAATTCTGATTAATATAAAATTAATTACTGAGTCCTATTTACTGACTTAGTTTTTAGTTATAGATGAAGCATTTTGCCTGTGGGTTCTTACGTGATATGAAACCAGTGGCTGAGCGAACAACAAGCACCTGTTATCACAACGCACTGGCCAATAAGTGCAAGCTGTACTCACGGATCAAACACCTCCCAATCCTCTTCACATGAGGCTTCAGTAGGGGCACTGACATATCCACAGGGTGGAGGAGAACCAGGTGCTAAAGAAAGCAAATGAGAAAGCAAGAAAAAGGTGAAGTGAAGCAGAGTGGGGGAAAAAAGTGAGGAAGAGAAAGGGTGCAAACTCAATTTCATAAACCACAATAAATTCAGAAATCTTTTGGTTACATCATCTCAAAAATGCTCAACCTGCCGAAACAATCATAATCATCAATGAATTAGCATGTCAGTAAACCAGGACCCAGTCCTCTACCTGTGAGGGGTGGCAGATCAGCATGTGATATTCCATCATCTTCCTCTTCCTCCTCTGGTTGAGTGTGGTTGGGGGGTGGGAGTCTCACAGCAGTAGGGGGTAACGTGCTGGGGCAGAGCTGCACACACTGGCCCTGGGTGAACGCGGCACTGCCCGTCTCCTCCACCTGCACCATGTCCAGCTGTTTTACGATGTCCCCCGCTTCTATGGCCTGGGCCGGGGAGTCTGAACCGGACACGGCTAGCAAATGGAAAAGGTCGTTTGCTACGTCAAGTTTCCTCTCCTCTAAATGACTCTGTGCTATGACTATTGCTGGAGGTGTGAATCTATTCCTCACACAAGATGCAATTTCAGAGTTTGCTCCAGGGCTCACCATTTTTGTTTGCTGGTGAGAAGAAATTGAAGACTGGAGAGAAGATGGTGCCCAGCAGGGTGGTGCGGGGCGGACTGCTCACAGCTTCCACGGACTCATCGAGCTTCCCGTTAGGCTTGGCTGCCTTACTCGTTTCATGGTTCCTGGCTTCTGCGAGTTACCATTTTGGGGGAACAAAAGCAATACAGTTTCAATTTCACATAGTAGTTGAGAAAGCTAGGAAAGACCAAACGACTGTTTTCTAATTTCTGTACTACAGCTGACTATGTGCTAGGCATAATAGCATCAGCATATGTTCAATTAGAGGTTTACAACTAGATTGCCTGCACTGAACAGACACCCGTTCTCATCCTGTGAGACTCACCGCCATTGAAGGAGCATTTTCTGCGGAGCCGGCCAATGCCCTTTCTGGGACGGATGGTGCTCTGAGGGGTGGAGGTAATGAGCTCACAATTCAGCCGTCCCTTCTGTGCTGGGACCTCTTCCTCCACCTGACGTAGACATGGGTTGACAGATGTTTGAACTGCTAGTGCATATGCTGACTGGTACCAACTTCTGCATTAATCTGTACATCTGTATTCCTGATCCAATCCTGGCCCACAGCCAATTGCAGCCTGGGGAAGAAGCTTCAGGAGTGTTTTTAAAAGCTACAGCAAACATTTCCCACCACAGCAATGTCAAATATATAGATAGCAGCTAAACAATTTGATCAGTAGAGGGCACTACAACGGCAATCTTGAAACAAGCAAGCATGGCTAGCAAAGGCAGACATTCCTCTCTATGTAGCTAGTGTCACATCTTTGAAATAGCTTCTAAAATCATCAAATTTGATTTGATAATCATGCCTTTAATTATCCTTTACCAAGGGACCAAGAAATATGAGTACCATGTGTGTGTCAGAACCTCTGCAATGAAAGATTACAGCCAAGCATCAAGACACGTTGCAAAACAAAGCTCCAGGTCATTGAAGACACACTGGAAAAAATTGAGCAAATTCCTTGAGCATGTTAAACCAAAGCAGACTCTATATAAAAAGAGGGAGCTAAATGTAGCACACAATCCTTGTATTCACAGATATGAAATCACACACACACACAGAGTGCAATCAATGAGCAGTGCTAGTCATGAACACCCTGGTGGTCTGACCATTGACTGAATGCTTTCCTTGGGTGTGATATGTCTGCAGTCTACATTCTTCCAAACAGTATTGACAGCAGTAATAGCACAAGCAACATTTCTCCCAAAAGCTTACAGTAAAATAGCTCAGTGTATTTAAAGCTCAAATGATAGCACTAGAATATGTAAATGACCCTACACCAAGGCTAGAGCTCTTGTTCTCACAGGGCACTGCCCAGACCTACTGTCAGTATGCAAGCTGTGTGGAACCACAGCTAAAATTAGACCACTACTGCACCCCTCAGACAAGCAGCAGCACCCCGCTCAGCATTTCTGGGAGAACACAACACCAAGGTCTGACAAACCCCTGCATTAAATCTTAAATAAAGAAACCTGGAAAGCCAGAGAGAGACCCATATCGAACATCATTCCGCAAAACCCCGGCACACGATTCCAGTCCTCCAGTACCAAGGGAATATATATATACAATTTTTTATCTACATGTTTGTTTGTGTTTTTTTTTTTGTGTGTGTTAAACCAGTATGTCTGGTTTAACTTAGAGGTCTTGATAAGCAAATGATGTGATCAATCATGTACTACAGAGGGCAGAAAAAGCAGCAGCAGCAGCAGTCCTCTCAGAGGAGGACTGACCTCAGAAAACATGACAATTATACACGTGCAGAACCATTTTTGAACCCTGTGGAATGGTGCTTCTCTAATGCAGTTCAATAGCTAACATCCTCAAATTATATAAGGCTTTATTCGCAAGTATTGAGAAAAGATGCTTAAGGAGACCCATAGCTGTTTGAACGGGAGACCAAGTTTATTACACAGACCATTCAACACACAACCAAGTGTTGAAATAACATGGAAAGTTATTTTATCACAAATAAATGAATTCAGACAGAACATGCTTTACTGGCTGTTGTAAAGAACAATTTTTATTCAAGAAGGATAAAGAACCTATGATCCAGAGCAGTGGTACTTCAAACAACTTCTTAAAAAAATGTGATATAACTAGGATTAATTTGACTGTTTGTGCTGTTTTGTTCTCTTACAATTACACAAGAAACCCTACATAGAACTGTAAACATTAACTAGATAGAAACCAGGTATCTATGAATGACACTTAATTTTCGTGGCAAAATTATTTAGTGAACAAAAAAACAAACAAACAAAAAAAAACCCCCGACACAGATTTTTTATAATATATATATATATATATATATAAAAACTGATTATATATATATATATATATATATATATATATATATATATATAAAAAAACTGATTATATATATATATATATATATATATATATATATATATATATATATATATAAATAATATACACTATATAATATACACTATATATATAAATAAAATATATAAAAAAATGTTAATATATAAATATAAATATATATAAATAAATATACACTATATAATATACACTATATATATAAAGAATATATATAAATAAATAAAATATATATAAAAATGTTTATATATAAATATATATAAATAAATAATATACACTATATAATATACACTATATATATATAAAGAATATATATAAATAAATAAAATATATATAAAAATGTTTATATATAAATATAAATATATATAAATATAAATAATATACACTATATAATATACACTATATATATAAAGAATATATATAAATAAATAAAATATATATAAAAATGTTTATATATATATATATATATAAATAAATAATATACACTATATAATATACACTATATATATAAAGAATATATATAAATAAATAAAATATATACAAAAATGCTTATATATATATATATATATAAATAAAAAGAGAGTTGCTCAATGAAATATACAGTTGGGACTAGATTTTTCAAATAGTCACAACTGCCTTAAACATTTTTTTTTTTAGCAAAAACAATCTTTTTGGTAATCAAATGTGCTACTTGCTAACACTGTGGGTTCTTACATATACAAAACCTGAAATGCCTGAACTCTACAAATCAACCAGAGGGCAGTGTGGAGACTGCATTTTAAATTACAGTCATGTTCCGATCTGTCTGGCCCAATAAAGGAAACATGGAAGCAGTATCCATTTCTTCAATTTAAAATATGTAACCCACTATGCCAGACTATTTGCAACCATTCTTCTATACTTCAAGGACTAGCCTATAACTATGCGTTCATTTTGAATCACAAAAGATGATTTAAAAAGCAATAAATAAATAAAATATAAATTGCCATATGAAATAAGGTAAATTAACAAATTTGTATAATTTAAACAGTAAGTACAGTAACTAAGTTCAGGTAAACCCTTCAATAGCCTACAACAACTTTCTATCAGTATTGGCCTGCACAATTACATGTGCTTTGGTCTGTCTGGCTATGATCTATGCTGGTGGCTGAATTTGTAAGTAGTGATGAATTGCTCTGCAGTCTATCCTCAAAAGTATCAAAAGAACAGTTTTGCAATTACATTTATGGCATTTAGCTGATGCTTTTATCTTAAATTGCTTACAACTATGACAACAGAACTTGAGCAATTAAAAGTTATAGGCCATGCTCAGGAGACCAACGGTGGCAAACTGGTGGTGGAAGGGCTTGAACTGGCAACCTTCTGATTACTAATCGAGTACCATAACATCTGAGCAACCACTGCCCCCAAAACATCTCCAATGTAGCCTTCTAACTTACTCTGTATGCTGAAAACTTGCTTGCTCTTTGTAGAGGTTGGGATGCTTGCTGCTATGCCTCCCTTCACTGTCAAAGCCTGGCTTCCTTATGCTGTGTAGCAGCTCAGTGCTGACAGTGCGAATGCAGAGCACGACTTGCTGCTCAGGGCTTCACACATGTTACATGTGAATTCCTTGTGTTTGTGTCCATCCAAGACAATTTAGCATGCATAGTTTGATTCACCAACAGGCATAACACAATGTCAACTTATACTACTTATTAAAAACAAAAACACTGAAAGTGAGAGCTCTGAACTGTTTACAACTGTGATGCTTCAAGCAAGTGTAGAAGGGATGGGTCTTACCTTCATGGCATCTCCGCGGATGAATTTTTTGATGGTGGACAGAAGGGCTTTCTCTTCATTTGCACACTCCTCTGCATCCGGATGCCTGCGCTTCCTTCGGGCTGGCCTGGGGGCATGAGCTGGGTTCGGCCGCTGAGATGCCTTGCGCATTCTCAGCCTCATATTGTTAATGGTCACATGTAAAACTGAGAGAGCGAGAGAGAGAGACAGAGAGAGACAGACAAACAGAACTACAGGACCAAATCTAGATTTTATTTTAAAATATTTTTGCAGGAAGACCATGAAAACATACAATCCATTTGACCAGTTCCACAACATATGCAAGCAATAGAACACAGTTAAACCCCAATAAACTAATCCAACATCAGTGAAAATGCAAAACTGTTTTATACTGCGGTTTGCAACATCAGAGAAATAAAAGAAACCTTGCAGTGCTGTGGTGCCATCTTTATTCATATTGAGCCAACCCCAGTTGAAATCCATGTACAATCTAGAGATCAGGACAATGCATGTGGAATATAAAAGCCATCCACAATGCTTTTGAGCATTGCAATGTTTCTCCCTCTAGATTTTTCTCTCCCTTACTCTATCTCCCCCCCCCCCCACACACACACTGAGTGGATGACTCATACTTTCTTTGATGTATTTAAAGGAGTCCCAGTGTTCAGAGTTCCAGAGGACCCATCACTAGCCAAGATATGTGGCAACACATCTGGATGCATTCAAGACAACATTTCCTCAAGCCCAATTATGAAAGAACAGCAACATTACTTATAGCAAAACATTCACAATCATTAAAACTTGCAAATTCAACTGCCCGTTTCATAAATGAAGCACACTTTTAAACACATCCTCATCCTTTGTTATTTCCTTTATGTATTGGGGTGTTGTCATGCTTAATATAAACATTAAGCAACAGTAATATCACTGATTATCTTAATTCCCATAATTAAATGCAGTGTTAAATGAAGGCCATCACATTCATCTAACCCATGTGTTGTGCTTCAGTAACAGTATTCTTGCCCTTCATCCTTTTTCAACCGCTGGACAAATCTTCTGTTATTTCTAAGCAGGCCAGCTTTAACAACAGTGTTTTGTAATCCGCAAAGCAAAGTTCCTGAACATAAGAGCCACATTCACAACACACCAAAATAAATTAGAAAATTAAGACTCCAAACTATAATCTATACTGGAATCAAAAACATCAAGCAGTTTTCAATAGAAGTTTCCTCTAAATAGAAGAATATAAATTTCCTTCTAAAAAGGCAACATCTTTTAGCCTCCCAGGTGTGTGTGTGTGTGTGTGTGTGTGTGAGAGAGAGAGATGCCCGGAACCAAGGAGGCTCTAGTCCATTCTTTTCCACAACGTAACTATATGGAATCCAGATGTGATTGCAGAATTCCAGACAGATGGAACTGATACTAGTTTCAACTAAACACCAGAAGAGAATACTGCCATTAAGTATGAACAGCAGTTCATAAGAAAAAATAAAGGGAAAATGGAACTAATGTTTTCCTGATGCTAGAGAACAATTTCCTTCTTTCTTTATAGATGTGCGTGGGGGGGGGGGGGGGTTACATAAGACATGTCTCAACATGTCCAAGACCTGTCCAGGAGCCTGCCAAAGTCAACTTCCTCTATACATTTTCCTGTCCACCTCAAATATCTCTCTCTCTCTCTCTCTCTCTCTCGATGGTGGGTGAGAGCATACATGCTCATGCACACAAAAACGCTCTCACTCACATACACGCTGAACTGAAACACTGTGGGTGTTTACAAGATTATAAAAGTCATAGCCCACAGTTTGCGGACATCTGTGCAAGAAGCAACCTAGATCCAAAATGTTTACAATAACCCATGCTCTTTAAAAATCCATATTTCCCACTACAATTGGGGGGAGGTTTTTATGTGGCACAATGCATTTGGATTTCTCTTTTTTTTCAGAATTTAAAGTTACATTAAAAAAGAAACACTAGTATCTTTTAAGTCACAGTGACCTCTACGGGATCAAACCAATTCAGCTAAAGCATGAATAGTAAACTCACTGTAAGAGTCAGCACCACAGTACACCAATAGGAAAACTGTGACCATCAATATCTAAATTATTCTCTCAGTATGGTGCAACGGAAAATGCAACTCAAAGTGCAATGACAATGGAGTCTTAGGTTTGGGTTGGAAAGATGGTGTGTCTCCTAAAGCAGCCAGAATGTGACAGAATAACTTATTCAAGCATTTAAATTGACGACATACCATAATACAAATTATGTTCAGCAGTTCCTTAGGCCTACATCCTGTCTAAGGTCACTTAAAAAGGCTGGCAAAGCCCACCTCAATATTCTTCTGTGTGTATCCAGGTATATTTGTCAACTGACAATCCCACAGCACTTGATTTGTAATCAGAAGGTTGCTGATTCAAGCCCTACCACTGCCAGGTTTCCACTGTTGGCCCCTGAGCAAGGCTCTTAACCCTCAATTGCTCAAGTTGTACTCAGTCATAATTGTAACTCGCTCTGGATAAAAACTTCAGCTAAATTCTGTAAATGTAAATGGTGAGTTGCTCTTGTTTGTCCAAACAGTTAAAAGGAGGCACAAACCAGAGTATTAGATTTAGATCTATACATCACTAAATCCCATGAATATATGATTTTCTTTCTGCAGTCTTGGGATACTCCAACACACGCTATAGCTCCTCTAATACAGATGACTCAGCTCATGATGGGCTTCATAATTAACTGATTAATTAAATCTGGTAGCTATCTGCTAGGCTAGCTATGCGACAGCTGAGAAAGCGCTTGACTGAGCACTGCACAAAGGAACTAAAAATTATGCCTAAAGGCGCGCATTAAAGAACTTTGCCATCACAGAAAAGTTAGCGTATTAGAACAGATTGGCTACCTACAGACAGGCCGAGGTGAATAGGATAATATCTTCTCTGCATTTGTACTTCTGTCTTGGCTGCTTGGGCTACGTAAAAGCACAGGGAAAGCGTGTGGGTGGCTTGTCAATTTTAGGCAACATTAACTAGCTCACATTCGCGTTGTGAAAAGGTATTCGGCCTACCTTCATAAAAGCTTTAACAAATACGTTAACAAAGCTAGCCTTACCTTACCCCTGGCTAGCAAAATAAATTAAATCTCAAGGTGGGCGGGAACACAATATGAGAAAGACGTCGTTAAGACAACTAGGTTAGCTAGTCAGCTAGCAACTAAGATAGCTGGGTAAGAAAAAAACCCCTTTAATACGTCTACCACTCAACTGTCTAACTTAATTTGTATAGAGAACGAACCACTGTCTCTTTAGCAACTAGCTATGCGTAACATTTACCCATATTCATCTTCTGCAAGTTCTCTAGTTAGCTAGTTACGCTCGCTAGCTGTTAAGCACAGGTACAACAGGATAGGTCCAATCTTCTCTCCATCTTGCCTAGCTATCTAGCCAAGTTTCCCCAATATCTTTTTGACACATTTAAACAGCACTTGTTGACTAGCTTTAACTGTCTAGCTACACAGACGCCTATGAAACGTTTGCTTTTAAGACTGCAATTCAGCGTTTAAGAATTTAAGAAAGAATTTAAACATAGCCAGTTAGATACCCCAACTAGGTGAATATGCCAAGTTTAACAACATCCAAGATTGCTACTTATCCTTCCCATCCATCCATGCTAACCTAACTAGCGCCAACAGAAACATTCTCCTACCTAGACGTTACTTAGCTAGCCATTGCCTGCTAGTATTGTCCGTATAAATTATACTGCCCTTTTTGTAAAACATTAAAACAATCATGTTTGGTTTTATATGTCAAATCAGCAAATATGTCAAACTATTCTCTCATCAGCACAACTAATGCCACCGATGTCACACGGCTCGGAAACAGCGATGTACAAGAGCGACATAACCTACAGGTTTATGATCTCAACCGTCTGACAGGACACAAAGTCGGTCTTTAGTTGGCTAGATAGCTCGTAGATTGGTGGCACGTTAGCTAACAAGCTACTCAGCTAGCTAAAAAAACCCAGGGAAAATCTAATTTGCTTGCAGTGTTCTTAGCTAGATAACCTAACTAGCTAGTTAGTGAGTCGCTTAGCCATGTTAGCTAAGCTAACTCACCTAGCCACCTGGCTGCGCGTGCACTCACTAGCCAAGAGAAACATGAATAAAGGAAAAACAATGCGACACACTTACTGGAAACCGCTTGGGGGAACCACGTAAAGAAGGCGCTGGATTATTCTTGGGTCTTGCCGGCTGTTTCGGGCCCCGTCGCCGTCTCAGGTCTCCCGTGTTTTGTTGTCCTCAGAATAGGATTAGCCCACTGTGCGCTACACCTCTGGTCGCCATTTCCCGCCTCCTTACCTTCACACATAGCTGAATGGATAATACCCGGATGAAGAAACATTGGGCATGCGCAATTTCCCCATAGTAACTCCACACTCGCGTGATGATGATGACCCGTTCAGTGTACATCAGTAACTCTTAACTTTCAGTTAAAATAAAATCAGTCTGTTCATGTATTTTAATTCGGGTATGAATTCGGGTATTTCCAAAATCGGCACATCTGGCAACAGCAGCAAAATTCTCCAATCAATGCAAACATGCATCTTAACCAACTACAATTTTCATATGCGTCATATATGAACATCTCGTGTTTAACCAAAATTCACGTCAACAAGAGTTTTAGAAAAGGGTTTCTCCTCCCGTGACACATTAATAAAAATAGAAACAGCACGCGGGAGCTGAAGAGGGGTAACATGGGGAAACGCATTTCAGGTGTCATGGCAACGCTCCCTCACTACAGCAACGTCCACTGGTGGCCTGTTGCTAAACGAGTGAGGCGATTTACAATTTTTCTTGTTTACTACTGCCAGTCACATGCTTTAGTGAGGTAGGTCACTGCACAACAGTTGCTGAGAAAATGAGATTTACGTTCACTGAAAGGCTCCCTCTTCATGAACAGCCGTGCAGTGACAAGACCAATCCTTTGTCTTCTTCGAAGGGAAAAATACAAGCGTGAATACGCAAAGCTATATGCATGACCTACTTTTAAATAAGATACATACAGTACTGCAAATGTTGTGAAACTGAGAAATTGTATACATAAAACAGTTTATTGTAGAGTACCTTTCATTGTAGAGAAATATTGGAAAAATGGATCTCGCGTATTTCTGGAGCATGTTGTACTGCATCCTGATGCAACTATATACAGTACTGAGTCACAGTGATAGCAGGAAGTTTAGCATCAAATACAACTCCATTCTTTGGAAATATGGAACAAACTGCATGTTAAACTCAATTTTGTACAGAACTGTGCAGATTCACTTTAGTTTGCGAGCTCACTTAGGACACCCGAAACAATTGTATTGTTAAAGTACATTCAGTATGCTAACCTTCAAGCATGTTTTGCTCTATTATTATACGCACAAGTTAAGTCTATGCCCAAGATCTACAGATGAGTTGAAATTTTCTACAGCGTTCAGACAGTATTACTGGCCCCTTACATATGTACATCTATGCCTGCCAAGCTGTCAAAAAGCAGTTCCCCAGTTGGGCTCCACTTGGTCCGCTGGAATGACGTATATTGCTGTATCCAGGTGATGCAGTAGGTCTGTAGGCTGACATACAGGGACTGCCAACTACTTGCATGCAACCCCACCCTTACAAGACCGTGGACACACTCTGTAAAGATTCTTCAGCAGCAGGACTATAGGACATGCTTGTGTGCAATTAAGTCTGTATGAGTTTCCACTACTTTTACTCTTCTGGTGCTGCTGAAATAAGGGGAGATAAAAAAAAACAAAAACAAAACAAAACAAACAAAAACCTCTCTAACACTGCATTATTCAGTAATAGCCCCCCTGAAAAAGAGAAAACAATAATTAAATAATGTTCATCAGCACACTGCTTGGCTGTGGATTTAGTTTCATTTCTAGTACTACTGACATGCCACTATTCCGGAAAGCCATGTCCCCCTCTTCAGGCCTAGCAGGGTGGCAGACAATACCCCAAAGTATGTCTGTGTCCATTCATAAGTCCCTGTTATAGTCCAAGAGCAGGCTACTTCATTAAGAAAACTAACAACATATCCAATTTAAGAGGGAAGAAAAACTTTTCCATTTACATATTAAATGCAATCACATGTCCACACTATAGTTCATTCAATTAAATCCCAATTAATTTAGTTATAGGGGAAGAAAAAAAAGAACATTGCATTGAATTAAGTCAGATCCAAAACAGTCACCTACCCCTTTAGGATAGAATTAAATCCATAATCTATAGGCTGCTTAAAAAAATAAAAACAAAAGAAATGTGATTAAGGTCAAGAAAAGGTCAACTTGAAATAGTTGGATGGCTCGAAATCATATCCATCAGATCCAAAGCCGAGATGTTAGCCCAAGCAACTGTTACTTTTTCCTCCTCTTCCACTCTTGGTCACGTGAATAACAGAGGCATCCTCAGCTCTGGGTCTCTCTGGGGATCAGGCCTACAGGATGTCAATAGCTTGGTGTCGCTTGCCATAGTCCACAGCATGGTCCCCTGGACCTTCCCTGTCATCATCATCTGAAAGGCAAATTTAAACTAGTTCATTGGGATTTGAGCAGACACTGTTGGACAGGAAGGATGTCTTATCATTCTAAAGGATATGGCTGCTATAGGTAATACCACGCACAGCTAACCGTGTAGGTACCACAGGGACTCAGTATCATTAAAACACTCAAGTGTTATTTTGCTGATCTGTAAAACAAGGCATTACTACTGATGTTTGTGCTTTTCTTTTTTAAATGTATAGTTTATGATTTGTTGGGCTCTTATTATTGTTGATTTGAAGTTATATTTATATATACACTGGAATCTCTTTGAAACTCAACCTAGGTCATGTTACGAATAGTGTTATTTATAGTACGTGTTGAGGTCGGTGTTGTGACTCTCCTTGATAAAGACTCATTCTAAAATCTATCGAGAGACTCTTTTCATGTCATCATGAAATTAAAAAGCTTTTATTTATAGTACTGTATAGTGTCATGGAGATATTTTGTTTTATAGGTTGTTGGGCCCCATATCAGAGCACCATCAAAGTCTGTTTAATGTATTCCCTTCGAGTAGCACTCTCTATGCTGAGATTAACAATTAAGGTGTAGGAAGCTCTGAAAGGAACAGTCCTGATGAATTGGACAGAGGGTAAGTAGCAATTTAAAAATCACACAAGTAAACCTCTCCTAGTTCAAACACTGTTACTATAATAATGCTAAACTATGTTCCTGTTGAATAGCAATCTGAGATCAGTGTATTACAAATGTCTCAAGATCGTTACAGTCGATGACTCATGCTTCTCTAGTAAAAAATAGAGGCATGCACGTGTTTACTTTGCTAAACAATTGTTTTCAGTGATTGGGCTTCAATTTTTGAACATCAATAGCTTTTGCTTTGAAATAATACCAACACTCCTCATCAAAATCAATGGCCCATAAAAATGATTAAAATTAACTACATAATGCGTTGTTCACTTGTCTCTCAGTACATTGGTTACCAGTTGCTATGGTGGTAAAGAGGATTAACCAAATCAGGCCATATATTTTTTCTGTTTCTGTTCAAAAGGTAGAGCAAGTTAGCCATAGTAGTAATGCAAGTTCTGTCACAAATGTAAAATAACCAGCAACGACTTCAGTTCAATCCCAACAAGGAAGTAAAAAAAAATGGAATGGCCATAAAGTATTTTATTTCCTGTGCCTATTATTGCCTTTAATGTGGCAAGATTGGTTGATGGTAGAGCATGCCTTAAATAATGAAATGACAAATTCCATACACTACGACTGGGGATGCTATCCATTTTCCCTAGAGCCATGGTTTGGAAACTCAAGCAGGTGTGAAAACACCACATGAATGTGCCAGGTGAATGGTGCTAGGAGCACAAGGAGAATGTAGGGCAGAGCATTTGAGTGAAGCATGCTTAAATGAACAAACAAAAACACAGATGTGCACTGGCTCACTCTTGGCACTCTGTCCATCAGTTATTCAACCCACCCATTAGACAGAAGGGTCTCTTGGTGCTGTGAACTTATGCAAGCCAAACCAGTGACACCTAGTGAGGCAGAGGCAATGGTGACCTTAGGGTTGGGGCTTGGAGGAGGAAGCAGAAATGAGAGTGGGATTGAGGGGGTGGGGATCAGAGGAGGAGGTGGCGGCAATGATCGGGTCGAGGGTTGGGCTTGAAGGAGGAGGAGACGGAAGAGCGAGGCGAGGGACATGTCCCCCTCATCCACCGCACCCCACACGGGGCTCACCTTGGGCATCTTCCTCGCCGCCGTCACCATCCTCCTCCTCGTTGTAGGCCAGCTCAGCCTGCTTGTCAGCCTCGTACTCGCCCACGTTGCCGTCATCCCCGTTATAGTCCGCCAGCTTGGAGGCGCCGCGCGGATCTACGGGGGACTCGTTCTCATCAAAGAACCGGCCTACAGAGGCAGAGCGGGGGGGAGGGGCCCGTCAGGATGGGGAGGGGTCAAGGGAGGAGGAGGAGAAAAGGAAAGAAAGAAAAAGAAAAAAGGAGGAAAGAGGCAAAAATTAGGGTGAAAAGAAAGTGACAGGTCATTGAGGGGGAAAAAAAAGGTAGAAGGGGAAGTATTGAAGGGAGTGAGAGAAGGGGGGTGGAGAAGAGCAAAAGGCAGAGTGATGGATTTGAATAGCAGGTTACATTAAGGAGGAGTCTTTCGTTAGCAGGAAAAAAGGTAATGGAGGATTAATGACAAAGGTAGCTGGGGAAGAGTGGAGATGATGAGGAATGCAAGAGGGGTAGGAGGAGAGAGGAGGTGAGGTGAGGATGGGTGGAGGGAGTGACAGGAAGGCGAGCAAAGCTGAAGCCAGACAGCAGTCACCAACCCATCCACCTCGTCACACATGGGGAGCCGAGACAGGGGAGAGAGGCCTGACACTGCAGGAAGGCTCTGCTCTGCCACCCCCGTTATGTTCAAATGAACACGTTATGTGACAAGAAGGAGCTGATCTGAGATCGGCACTCAGGAACAATTGCCTGATAAATACCAACCCCAGTATGAACTCCAGTTTTTGGACTAACTGGGGTAGAACGCCTTGCCTGACTTGACTGCATCACTTTATACACACGCGCACACACACGCACACAGGCCCACCCTCTCCCATAAACTTACTCTGTCGATGGCGCAGAGGCCCAACGAGGCCCGTGTCCCGATCGAGGCGGGGCTCAATGGGGTTGGGCAGGACCTGTACAGGATTCGGTGGAGGAGGCGGGGCCATTCCCTGGGCCCGCTGGCCATCAGGACCTGAATAGGAACACATTCACAGATCAACATCAGTCTGACAGTTGTATTGGGGGATTTCCCAGCAACATTGCTGCCACTACCCAACGATAGCTTAAAAGTCTGCCTGATCATCAACCAATGAACTAGATCAAACACAAAAGAAGTGTAGCCAGAGACCTGAAGCAAGAAACATAAACGTACACAGACAGAAACTGTTATAAAAATGACGCCCTTCAGTGACCTTAGAGAAATTACATTAGTCATTGTCCTCCACTAGAAATGAAAGAAAACAATATTTTAATGCCCTTGCATTACTTTTCCACACTTGCAGCCAGAATAATCTAAATCATACCGTGGCAATGTGAAAAGAAACTTAATCTGCCTGCCTTACTTGTACTTCCTCCCATTGGAGGAAACCTTGGACATTCAACAGATGTTAAGGGAAAAGTAGTCTGGAAACAGTAAGCTAGCAGCATTATTGGCAGCAAGTAAAGAACTGAATTAGAGCCAGACCCCCAGCTCAGTGTGTACTAAACTGTAATCTCCCCCCCCCTTTATCTGCACCACATTTTTCAGATCTTAAACAGAAAATTTCAATCTAAGTTGATGTGAGCATGGGCTTCCCTCACCTCTTAGCTGGCCCTGCTGTTCGCCAGCCTCGTCTGCCTGCACTGCCATCTTGCTGTTTTCACCATGGGCCACAGGCTTCTCCACCACCGCTTGGGGCACTTGCTGCTGGACAGGGGCAGCGTGGAACCCCCCCGTGATGTGGCCCGCACCCACATCACGGGGCAGCCCCAGTCGGTCCAGGGGTAGGCCTCGGGCTGTGTTGTCCCCAACTGCGGCTCCGCCCCCTACTCTGCCCACAGGCCCAGCTCCACCCCCTGCCCCAGCTCCACCCCCTTCCCCAGCATGGGGCTGCTCTTCCTTGCCCAGTGCAGCCATCTCCGCCACCTCTAGGCGCTTCTGCGTGATGGCTGGCTTCTTCAGGGCTAGAGGTACATTAATAATCAGGTTAATGAACTCACCTGGGTTATTGGTTACTTTTTTGGGCATACTAAATTCATGAGAAAAAAGTTTTCATGATGGACCTAGTTTCCCAAAAATGATGAATTCATGGATTTTAGAACATTTCATGGCATATATTAAATAACACTTAATTAGTTACATTGCTAGGACTAACTTAAGCTACTCCGCCATGCTAAGCTAATAGCCTGCTTCTCTGGAGTGGTAAACACGAAACACATCAGACTTTTCTCTAAAAGAGATTGTTGCTTTAATCTTGTTATGCCAAATTTTAATATTCTCAAATATATGATGAGCTATTTAACATTTTTTGCTGCTATCCACAAAATGTAACTGATTTTTGCTGAAATACAGGTCAAACGAGTGCATGTTACTTTAACAACATGATCAACAATTACATTCTGGGACCTTCTTATTTTACATGATGGGATAATTTTCTGAACACAGAAGCAATCTTGACCTGGACGTGTGCCTCAGTGAAGATCCATTTATAGGATTATCTGTGAAATCTAGGGAGATCTGAGCCAGTTTCTTAGTAGTACTTGTTGATACTCACTGAAGCGCACATCATCCATCTTTCCCACTTCACTGTCCTCAATGCCAGGCATGCCAGCATCACTTCCTGGCTTACCCATGTCCTCTGAGACAGGTGGGATTGGAGAATTAGACATTACAATTAAGGGGAACATAACATGCATTTATTGACATTCATCATTTCTAACTGCCACAAGGAGTTGTGTTACTGATGTGGAAGAAATCAGTGCCAGGTTCCAGGATAACTGGAGCAATAAACTATTCCCAAAGGCACACCGGGTATAGTCCTTGAAAGGCCATACAGCTGAGTCTGCAGTGCTCCAGCAGGCATGCAGCGTGGAAGCACTGACACTCAGAGTGTAGCCCTGACCCAGTGAGCTGCCCGCACCCCTAATACAGCGTGCATCTCCTCTGAATACATGTGCTACCTTTCATATGTGGGCCATCATGTTGGAGGTTGGCCACTGTGTGCCGCTCTGCTGCAGCCTCCACCTCCGTACCTCCCTCAGCTTCGGCAGCCACCGCACCGGCCTTACGAGGTTCCACAATGCCCTTAGGGTCAAAGAGCACGATGGTGGCCAGACATGATCAATTACAAGAACCCGGCAGGACCGGGTCAGGGAAATGTACAGGACTAAAATCAATCATCAGTTGCAAAAACAACAACTGTTATTTGTTGCCGCTCTGAACACTCTGGTTGCAGGCAGACTTCCTGCATTTCCTACTACAGGCCAGAGGGCAAACAGATCATGTTAAAGATCTTAACAGATGCTTACAGTGTGGCCTGTACAGATAACTTGCACAGTATGGAAATGGGCCCTCTAGCCAATCACAAAATTGTTTGGATCATCTTAACCAATATCAACAAACCCAAATTAATGTTTGGGGTGGGTGATTTGATGAATTGCATTCTCATGATCTGACAAATTATTAGAACATGTCAAACAAAAATATAAACCCCATTGCTTTGAGGATGATGCAGGTGCTTTTACCTGTCGGAGTTTGGCTGCCTGCTCCTCCATCGTCTTCCTGCTCTCCTCGTACTCATCTTTAAGCTGCGCTATCTGCCGCCCACACTGCAGGCTATGACACACACAAAGACATAACATTAGTAGTCAGGGTTTAACAGTAGTTTTTGCATCAAGAAATAATGAGAACAAAATAACTTAATTCAAATCTAAAGTGTCAAGTCAAAATGTTATGTGGAACCATATTTTAAAGCTCCAGATTTAAAATTCTAAACTAGGAGAAAAATGTTCATTAAATGTCTTAAACTATAGCTCAAATGAGATAAGAATGCAGTTCAAGATGAATGCATGTATACATAAATGATTATATAAACACATTTTTCCTGAGAAGTGCTGCAAAAGTGTGATAACTGCACCACTTGTTTTGCCCTTCTAACTCACCTTTCATATTCCAGCTTTCTCTCCAGGTTGGTGCTGTTTTTCTTCAGTTCCCTCAAGTGATCCTCCTGTCTAATGATCTCCTGCTTCAACTCCCTCACCTGCTCTGTAAGTGTACACACGCACGTGTGTACGCATGCATGCAGGTACCCAAGTGAGAGCCCCCAAGTGAAAGCCTTCATACATGATTTAATTATAGTTATTTTTTGGATGTAGAGCAAAGTTAATGACTACTAATGATCAGTGTTTCATTAAATGTATACATCATAACCACATCATTACTAAACTATGATTACAATGTAAAAACCTTTTACCCTTTATTACCAATGCATTTCAGAATAAATTAAATTGCACCCTCTAGTGCCCAATGCCTACCTTTCAGCCTGTGAATTTCAGACATCTGGACTGTGACATCACTCTGCAGCTTCATCTATGAAACAGAAGAGGAAGGCATCAGGAGTGAATGCTGGGATTGTGGACCACGACATAAATAAGCACCACACCAAGTGGACACAGCAATTGCCATCATTTACAAAGCATCAGTCTATGTATCAACAGAATTCTAAAGCTGTTCTCCATTTTGCACATACAGACATCACTGTCATTTATTACTTGAAACTTGGACTGGACATTCCATTTTACTTCTTTTTTTTTTTTTTTTACACAGCAGGCCTGATTACATAATTTTCGACTTGATATAAGCATTCCATACCACACTATGGTAAATCAAGAAATGGTGATATTACATGACCAATAGTATGCTTTACTCTGCTAGCTCACAATAACTGAATAATTATTTCTTCTTTCACAAGTTCTATGAAAAACACTTTCTTTTCCCATATCTTTCAGAATAATTTCAGAACTGCACTGCTCAGTTATAAACCTGAATAAAGATGTAAAACAGCAACACTGAGGAAGTTCAGTAAGACAGATCTGTAGTGCAAGCTTTATTTAGTAGCAACTTTAACACCACACAAGCTAAATTCAGCAATGACTCACACCAAGCCAAGTGTGGCAAAATCACTAAATGTTTTCCAACTGCTGTTCGCCAAGTAGTAAATGACAAAAGCTCAAATCTCCCACTCTGGCACAACAGAGAGAGTGTGGTTTCTGAGATGTGACTGGGAATATGGAGGGTGGAAAGACTTTAACAGATGGAAAATAACACTGTCTTGTGTGTTTAAGACAGCACAGAAATCCAACAAAGCAATGTATTGCCTTTTTGGAAGGAAAAAAACACCTAAAGCAAGGATTCTCATGAGCGTAACGATAATATTCTTTCTAGTTCTGTTTTGCGGTGTTAAACACACATTATAGAGAGGCTGGGTCCTGCATTTCACAGAAAATCAGATATTGCATAGGAAAAGGCAGATTTTACATTCATATTATGCACATAACCTCAACACAGAGCACTGGCTCCAGTGCACATAAGCAAACACTGCAGCAGGCTGGGTGGCTGTTTGTTTGCTTTTCTTTGAACAGTTTCAGCCACCTCCTCTTCACGTTTGCTTTCTCTACATCTCTCTCACACACACACACAGACACAAGGTTGCAGTAAGCACACAGGAGAAGAAAGCCTAGAGCGTCTCAAGGATTCCCCCTGACCTCAAATCCTTTCCATGACATCACTATTCTGAGAGCTCCTGCCTAGCACAGCAAAACCCACAAAAATAAGCAGACCAAGGAGAAACCAGACAGAACACAAGACAAGACCAGCTGAGACAGACAGGGTGGGATACGCCAAAACTAGACAGCAGGGGCCTGGTGCAACAAATGAAGTGCTAATTTAATGAGCTAACTGCTTCCTGCAAGTATCATCTGCTCACACCAATCTGGTGCAACGCAGGAGGTGGACATGCCTATTCAAATCAGCAGTCTTAAACAGGTCCGTTATCAGGCATCCTGTATGAGCCATCTGGAATGTCTCTGGCAGGAACCTTCGTAATACAATCCCAGCCAGGGCAGCTACCTGGCTTGTTACAATAAACATCCTAGATATTCTCAGTCATGTCTACCTGATTTTAATGCAAGATAAATACCTTCTAAGGGAAGAAAGGGGACAGCATTCACCAAAAGCATACTAAAACGTCTGATTTCGCTTGTCACTATAAAAACAGGCTGAACTGATATAATCAACAAAAGTACAACATTATCGACACTGACTGGCTTTGTGACAAAAGCAATTTAGCAATCGATTCTATCGGACAACCCGCACATGCTGAGGTTCAAGCCTCAGCCAAACAGTGGGCAGTGATTAAGGTAGTTGACATGTAATCAGAAGGTTGCTGGTTCAAACCCCATTACTGCCAAGTTGTCACTGCTGGGCCCCTGAACAAGGCTCTTAACTCTCAATTGCTCAAGTTGTACTCAGTCATAATTGTAAGATGCTTTGGATAAAAGCTTCAGCTAAATGCCATAAATATAAATGAAACAACATGCTAAAGAAGAATCATTTCCAAGACTGCATTTCAGCTGAGTAGATAAGGAGACACTAAAGATGGAACAGGCATATGAACATTCCTTGCTCAAATGATCCATGTTCGACACAAATTCTGAGTATCTCAAAATCACATTTATTAATTGAAAAGGCACAGAACTGATGCAGGGCAACTGAGCAACTCAGACAGCACGTGTGGGTGAAGTCAGGACTTTGCTCACAGATTTCTCACTTGACAAATAAAAGGACATCACTTCTCTGTTTAAATCACTCTTACCAAATCTTCCATTCTGTACCTGACAGATCCAAAGCATAACTGACTACCCTACCTTCTTCCAGCTGCTGAAGGACTACCCAGCTCTGCCTTTTCCATTAGCCAGCCTGGACAGCAGGCCTGTAATCCCTAAGGCCTGTAATCCTTTCATTTCTGGTTAAGCATCACTCAGTGTACCAAATACATGTCCTTGCATAAGGCCAGACTATGCAGAACAGGTCTAATAAGAAATATAAAGTTGAATAATATCTGTTTTATTATCATGAGAGAGGTTTACTCTGACAACCAGTGAGATAAGGGGCAAGAGGAGGGGCCAAGAAGCCCAAGAACCTATGACAAAAGAATGTGTGCAACACAAAGGAAATTAAGGGATCATAAAACAATATAAAATCAGGAGTGGTATCGAGTGGAATGGGCTCCCTCGATGTAGACATACAACTTGTGTCGAAAACAATGGTTATAACTTTCATGGTTTCATTTGCTTAACACTGATGTAATCTTTAAAGTTGTTTTAAAGATTTCATGAGGCTTTAATCATTACAGCTATACACCCTTGAATATTTGTTCTACTGGGTGTTTTACTGGGTTAAGTGATACTTACAGGATTTATTTTTAAAAACAAAGTCTGAGTAGGATTTTTTTTCCCCATTCACAATAAATAGATAAAATTGCCCAAAGTCGTATGAAGACATTTGTGCTGTTTCAGACTGTCTGAAACATAAAAACATAAAAACCTATGTTATCGCAGTTTCATGGTTAGGCACTGTGTATCTAGACAGTCACCTCTCAGTCAATCCCTAAACCATTAAAATCTGGAAAGTGTCTCAAAATTAGTATAATGGCCATGTTCGTTTAAGTCCAGCCAAACCAAATATGTTTCAACCAAGGAAACAATATTCCAATACAAAGGACAGCTGTATGCTTGACTTGTTCACTTGTGACCAAATAAAATTAATAACAAATTAACACAATTGTTCAAATGTCCCTAGCACCAATCCTGGAGGTCCCATTGACTTGATTTTAACTGCCTAAAGACATCAAGTCCAAGATGGGTCACAATTTCTTGCAACTCAATGATGGCAAAACGGAATTCATCATCATTAGGAATGGTCATGAGCACCTCAGCACAAAAGCATATCCGGAGTCCATATCAGTTAAGCCTCAAGGCCATATCAAAAACCTAGGCATCACAAATGACTGGAACATAAGATTTAAAAGCAGTGTTAGCAATGTCAGAATGTTAGAACAGTGTTCCATCATCTGTGTAACATAGCCAAGGTTATAAGTACTATAATGAGATATAAGGGCTGGAGTATCTTCAAACCCCCCCGGGTATATGTTAAAAATCCAAGGTTATAAATAAAACCCATATTTATTTCAGTTTGAATCCTGAGACTGGCATTGCTTAAAGCAAGCAGCAGGCTATGTCTAAGACACAATGAACACAATCCAAACAATGCCTTGAGCAAACACCCGT
Organism: Electrophorus electricus; assembly: GCF_041902795.1. Classification (NCBI taxonomy): domain Eukaryota; kingdom Metazoa; phylum Chordata; class Actinopteri; order Gymnotiformes; family Gymnotidae; genus Electrophorus; species Electrophorus electricus. The sequence goes on from NC_137519.1 coordinate 12,514,009, forward strand.
GGTCTGTCAGCATACAGTTCTGAGGAAAGGACACTCCCCCATGTCTGTGGGCAAGGGGCATATCAATATGCTGGGAGAACAAAGGGAGGAGGAACAGCCCTGGCTGTAGGCTCTGGAGGGACCGGTCTGGCCAGCTCAGACCTAGCAGCGCAGAGGGAGCCCTGACAACCAGGTCTCAGCTGGGTCACACAACGATTGAAAGCCTGGGGGGTGAGACAACAAAGCAGTATGGAGCAGGATGGATCCTTCGACCAGTCACAGCTCAGAGGCCTGTGCTGCTTCTTGGCATGCTCCCAGTAGCCCGCAGAGACAAGGGCCAACCTGGGCCGTGGGGCAGAACTTCACGGACAGCAATCCAAGGACAGCCAGCAGCGGGTGCATTAAATAACCAATAATTTTCCACATTTGTGCTCTGGGAGAACTGAGAAGTGGGCATGTAAAACAGAGACATGACAGAAATTTGACTATGATTCCCCCACCACCAACCTTTGCAGTAAAGCGCTGCTTGTAGAAAGAGCTGCTGAAAAGCTCAGCATTGCCCTGAGCATCCTGCTGGTAAAGACAAGACAGCCATGACACTGCAAAAGGAAGAGATCTGTAAACATATCTGCCATGCCCAATGTCTTAGGTAGTTACAAATGCCATGTTGACATTAAACGTCTTTTATCACATTTTTTTACAACACACATTTCAGAATACCAAGCTACACATCCCGAAGAACAACAATGTGGTCCATTATCATCATTGCTGAGTGGAGAAGGACAAAATCGGAAAAACTAGAAAAACCCACACACATGAAGCTGCACACGGTAGCCTTGATTGAGTTGCATGAATGGCTTTCTACACCTTATGACAGCGAAACATTTAGGGCCCTTCTTAAAGCCACTGCTTCTGGTTCATGAATCATAAACCACTGTCACTTTCAAAGGGCTGTTAGTTTACATAACTCAAAGTGTGCAAAATCAACCAAGAATTTTTTTTTCCTCCCAAGTCCTTGGCAAACCGTTTAGTAGTGTGGTGATTAGCATACAATTACATCTGATTATTGAATAGATTTTAAAGTGTAATGTATTGTATGGTTCGCTCGAACTTGAATTTCTTTACTGAAGAGAAAATACTACAGTTTCCTTCAGGATCAATAAAGTGTTATCTAATGTGAATAGTTATTTCAAATTACAGACCATAAACTTTACCTCAAAGTATTGAATGAAGCTAGCAGTGAAACGCAACACATCAGTAACTCAAGTCACAACAATTCATATAGAAAACTTCAAACTCTCTTACTCAACTTCTAAATCAAATTTCAAAAGAGCAAAGGGTCAAGAGTTTGGGCTCTCAGGGAATATGAGATCTTGGATGCAACTGGACTTGCATCTAGCCAAGCTAAAATCTGATTTTATAATTTCATTTTTAGAAGCCCCACCCCCCAAAACACCACTGGCAATTCATTTCCAGTACTTTATTACCTTTCTTTGAAAGGCCTTTTGTCAGCAGTTGTTTGGCTCAGTGCTCCTGGGACAACTTTTGGATAGTATCACTTTTGGTGTTTCACACTGCCTGCCCTGCTGTTGTCTAATATGGGCTTTGTGTTTGGTCAGAAATTAGATCAACCAGATGCAATCTCATTTTTTCCTGGAGGAACAAGCTTTATAAATGCCTGAAATCTTTGAGCCTTCAGTTCAGTCTTAAATATTTAAAACACACAAAATCCATACAGTATATATTTAAAAGAGTTGTTTAAAAGAATTATATTCAATGTTAGTCACTTGACTGAAACGCCTTGTCAAAATAATACAGGTTGTTTCGTTGTATTGAAACAGTAATTAAACGGTTTAACTGACTTTGAAAGGAACATTACTATCATCATAACCATAAATTGAGACAATCCATCACAGAGCCTCGTTGTTAGCTTTTATAGTCAAGTCTATGTGTCTATTGTTCAAATAGATTAAGACTGAAGTGCGGTGAGGGACGACGACGTCCACTGTCATTTATGGCAACTTCTGCAAGTTGCTCTGGATAAGAGCAAGAAATGCCGTAAATGTAGTTAAATGACAGAAAATTGAACACGTTCACACCGTGTAGTGTATTCGTAAAGACACGATTAAAAGAGAATGCAGCGTGCCAAGGACAGAAAGTACGAATGCAGAGTGCCAAGTACAGAAAGAACTGGTCATCAAATAGAAAACTAGGCGGCTACAAAATACTGACCCATCATGTAAGAAAAAAGTACCCACCTTTTCATCTGTGCACTTTTTGACCAGCGCATCCCGAGCTTGCAATTTGCCCTCTAGGACGCTGTAGTCCCCATCTTTCTGATCGATCTGTTTCCTGTGTGTGTCAACCTGCAACATCAGCTCTGAATTGCGCTTCTCCAGGCGGCTCCGCGCCGCGTCCGTGCGCTTCACTTGCGTCTGCACCTCGGCCAACTCGTCCAGCAGACGCCCGTGTTTGCTGGACACGGTCCAGTAGTTGTAAGACAGGAGAACGATGATCACCATGAGCGCGATGAGAATGAAGGATGGGAGACGACCTCCACGTCGATTTGCTCCAAACCCAACCATTGCGAGACTCAGACTCGTCAGTCTGCTTGCCAGACTAGAGTAATATCTGAATTATGTCTAATTACGTTTATAAGACGCACATTTTGTCGAACATATTCCCTGGCGATCTAGTTCAACAACACGATGACCTTCAGTACACCGATTCGTGTAAGTGATAAGTGTGATTTCTTTCCCTTCCGCACAGTTGGCGACTCGTTTTTTTTCCTTGTTTGCATTCGTCCGACGCCGGAGGATGAAACGAATCGACGCGGAGATGTGGCCTAACTCAGGTGTAGCGTTAAACCAATTGTTGAAATCATGTCTAAATACACTAATAATACCTTTAGATCATTTCTTAACATTCACAGTACCTCCCAGCTACGTTAAGCAAGCGATTGACATAGCTAGATAAGGTTAGCTATGCTAGCTACACTACACTGGCTAATCAGCTAGCATAGCTATGATATCGGTAGTGCAGAAAGCGTGTAGTTCTCACAAAAGTGCTTTACTGCTGCTGTTTAGAAATAAACGATTGCTTGCTGATTTTTAAAAGGAAATATAGCTAATGACAGCAAGTTGACTGAGCCATACACAAAGTGTCAAAACCAATCAGCTAGCTCGCTAGCTTACTCCTGTTGTCTATGTAAAAAGCCCCCAGCAACCGCTAACATGGACACGCGCGTAACTATATTTGGTGAACGCGCATAAGCGCGCGCCACTATATTCGGTGAACGCGCGTAACGCAGGAACTCCGAGAGCTGGCCAAGCTATCCTTACCTCAGCTATGACAAAACCCTGAACTAAATGAAACTCTTGCCACGTATACTTATATAAAGCAAAAATGTACAACTAAGCTGTGTAGACGTCGTGTGGTTGTTTATGTATGTATGTAGTTATTTATTTATTTATTTACTTACTTTTGGTGAATTGTCTTAACCAGTAAAGGCGAAGATTCCTTGACGAACACCCTGAGATTCAAGTAGGATCATCCAATCCGGTAATACAACTGTGGCAATTGAACGTTACTGATTGGTTAGTTACCAATCTTCCACTTCAGATCAATAATGATTCTATATTCCAATAAAAAAGAGGTGGGCGCTGTATTAAATTGGACAGATCAGTCTATCCTCTGCCCGGACCAAAGACCATATATACTGCGTACAGTCTACTGTAAAATATAAAACTATAAATTATTATATACTATATTTTTTCCGTAATATCTTAAAGTTTTCTAAAAACTATTAACTATAAAGACGACGTCTTCACCCTTATAGAATTGCAAAGCTTTAAAAGTTTCCTGCTGCCCTGCTTTCTTTGATCTTAGGAGGTGATGAGCTTCCTGACGCATCAACACTGCTGAGCTGCGGCAGGTAGTAAAAATGATCTGCTGCCACCTGGTGGACAAATGGTAATTTTCACATTAAAAGGTACGGATATAAGCTACGGATTTTGTTAGTTATTGTTTTAACAGATGGATAACGTGTGCATGAGATACTGCTGTTTTGATCCTGCTTATTCAGTTGTAAAATTGCATTTTTGATTGATAACTCCTTAGAATTAATTGATCTAACAGACTAATTGAAATATCACAAATAATGGTGACCACACAATGGGGAAAAATCTAATCATCTGTGGTACACAAGGCATCAGTAGTTTAGTTACATATTCTGTTTATAAGAAAATTAGCCTCAGTTTCAGGGCAACAGCAAATGGACAGACAGAATTACAAAGTGATTTTTTTTTTTAATTTGTAACACTGAAAAGAATCATATCACACTGAGGTAAGATAAATAATCCAGCGTTTTGAAGTTCTTCATTCTTCAGTGGCACATGATGAGCGACAAAGTTTTGTCCTAAACATCTCACAATGCCTGTAGGAGTGGTGCGTTCAAACAAGCTTTCCATCGGCATCACAGTTTCACAGAGTCAAGTCTGTCTGTCTTGCCCCTTGAGTGCTTTGTCCTTTCTCCCCATTTGTCTTACACAGATCTCCAAACTCCAAACTTGCAGATGTTTTGCCTCTTTGACAGCAAAACTAAAAAAAAAACACACCCGTAAGGGTGAATATTCTTTTATGATTTTGTTGTGTTGTTTTTTTGTTTTTGATTGTGAGCCGAGGGACCCCCTTCCCCCCGGGATGACTTTTCTGAGTGCTACTGTTTCTGCTGACGAAAGCTAGGATCCAGCCTTGGCACAGTGCTTGGGAAACACAGGGCTTTGCGGGCTCCTGGTCCCTGGCTTAGCATGAGCTCTGGGTCAGAGTATCGTTTCTCTGCACACGCTGACGAGGCTTCGGGGCCGACGAGGGCGGCGTTGACCCGGGCTCCCGGGCGGGTGGTGCGGAGACGTGGATGGTGAGCTCAGAGCTCCACAGCTGTGCAGGTGCAGATCGTCATGAATGTTCTTTCTGGGACTGCTCACTGCTTGCCTGGTCTGGGACATCACCTGCGCAGAGAGTTTGAAGAGTAGTCTGTAAGGCAGAGGATATCAATCCAGCCTGCTAGTTGGTCCACAATTTCCTTCCATTCGACTTCAATGGCTGATCTGCCTTTCCACTGCATGGTGCATTTCTTGATTACACGTTAGGAAGTGGGACAGAGTAAAAATGCGGAGTGGCTGTGAAGACTGAAGTTAGAACCGGCCATAAACTTGTACCAGTGCATTTCACAGATCCTTGCGTAGTGAAGTTCACACCTGTTAGGTCTGTTCAATTTTGCCTTTGAAAGTGTTTGGGTAATGAGTATACTGAGTACATAGCAACAATAAAAAAACCAAACAAATTCATGTTCTTTTCATGGTCTTAGTTTTTTTGTGGTGTACTGTACACACACACACACACACACACACACACACACACATATATATATCACATATATATATATCACATATATATATATACACACACACACACACACACACATACATATATATATATATATACACACACACACAAATGTATTTTACATGTACGTTCTAACCTGCTGTTAACTTCACACTTCCCTGGTCTTTTGTCTCACCTGATCCAGAATACTGGCACTAAAAATGGCCTCCTCCATGTGCTTCTCATCTGATTTGATGACGCACTTGATGCTGTTGACTACCTGCTGCACCTCAGGGGGGAAGGAACAGCTGGAGTGCTCCAGGAATCTGGCCACCAGGATCTTCGTGTCTTTGTAGGTCTTGAGGTCCGCCAGTGAGCGGGGGCGCTCAGAGGAGGCGGGGCGCAGGGGGTAGGCTTTAAAACGGAGGTCCGCCTTCCCACCCTCCTTCTGCTTCTTGGCCCCACGGCTGCTGTGTTTGGTAAACCGGGACACCGTGCTGCTAGAGCGCTCTGCGTAGGCTGGAGCGGGACCCAAAAGGAAGATGCATTGATGAACGCATAACGTTTGGTCTGTTACACACCTTCGTACTACGTGAGTTGCAAATTCCTATGCGATTGCACTTACATCTCAGCCGAGGAATGCTCTAACACAGAGTTACGCTCTACGATGGCATTTTTTCCATGCATCAAATTGAACTCCATACCTTTATTCATACCTTGAATGGAACATTGTACGGTATGAATTGCTTTACTAAGTGCCATGCTAATGCATGGTCAGATTTATGCTACTAGTGAGGGAGCCCCATCCCAGCACTCCGGGCCTCAGCGGTTCTCTCTTTGGCCTGTGTTACACTGGGCATGTACACAGCTCTGCTGCAACAGTGAGTAGGATGCAGCCACTACCGTGATCAGAAGCGGTCTGCGGGAACTCCTCCTGTGCTTGGTTACCCGCAGAGGTACAGGAACAGCTTTCACCTGCACAGAGATGCACTGCTTTGGTGGAGAACTAGAAGTGAAGTTAAGACCTCTGGCTTTAGTCCATGTTTACCTATGATATTCACCCACTTAGGCCAGCCTGTCAGTTAAATGGTGTTGGAAACTCATTTAAATGGCCTTAAATCGTTATTTGGATTCTAAACAGCTCAGCAGTCCTCAAAATGCAGTACCAATCCAACTGTGTTTGACAAAATTAAAGTGGTGTGTATGGTACAGGCTGGTTGGTAGCCAGGCTCACCTTTTTTAAAAATAATCAAGCAGAAGCTATAGACAGCTTTTTCCATTCAACTTTCACTTTTTGTTATCCCTTAAGAGTTAGAAGGGTGTGTGTGTGTGCGTGTGCGTGTGTGTGTGTGTGTGTGTGTATATGTGGAAGCTCACGTACTTCTGTCTATGGAGTTACAGGAGATAGGGTCACTGGTGGAGCGCACGATCCGCGCCAGGGTGCGGTAGCGAGGGGCTCGGATCCCTCGCACTCGCTCGCAGGTCAAGGAGCCACTGTGGGCTGAGGTAGATGAGGGCTGTGGCATTGAGGAGGAAGATGATGAAGAGGCTGACGGGGACCAGACACTGAAGCAGAGCCGTGGTCCCCGGGCTCGCCCGGGAGGAGACGGCGGGGAGCAGGATGGGAGACTAGAGGTGAACGCCGCCCCTGCTACACGGGGCACAGCTCCGGGGGACGCACAGGTCTGGGCTTCTGTTGGTGGAGCAGTGGGTAGGATGAGCTTCTGATTGGCTTGCTCTCTCCACCATGCAGAGGGCGGGCTGACTGCGGTGCTCTCTCCCTTCTCTGGGACGGCAGCATTCTCCGGGGACCAGTCGGGTGAGTGGGCCATCGAGTCCCGTGCGACAGAAGCCTCACTTTGGAGGAGTCGGCTGCGTGACGACGTGTGACAGCGGAGCGGCGAGCAGCTGCTGCCTTCCAGGCTGCCACAGCTGTCGGTGGCGGGAGCTCTGCGTAGCGTCCCGTACGGGGAGATGTCGGAGCCCTGCACCTCCAGCGAGCACAAGTCCTCAGAGGAGCAGCTCTGGTCAGGGAGGTCAGCCAGCTCAGACACCATCAGGGAGGCACTGTCCACTGACGCTGTGACATTGAGAGAAAACAGAATTTTGTGTATCTGTAACTCACCTGCTGAAGCTGGTAGAGTAAGGTGTTAGCAATACCAATGTTGTGGGTTTGAGTACCAGGGAACACACCTACTGTAACACTGATAAACAGTTAAGACGCGTCTGCCAAATTCTTTAAATGTAATTTGCGTGGGAGAGAAATTTGACTTGATACTGGGGAATAAACATCATATACATGAAATATAACCATTTATATTCCCTATGATTATATTATATATTGTATATAAATTATTGTTATTATTATTATTTCATCTTGTGATTGTAAAACCTTCTTTGTGTGAGCTATATAAAAAGGGATCATCAAAAAGTTGAAGTTTATGAAAGTTTATAAGTTTGTGCTATTTGTTTCAACCTGAAGAAGACACCTTTCCACATTTTTCATAGAGGTTTATCAGAAACTCTTTCTAAAGTAAAACTTCTCTCTCACTCAAAATCTCTCAACCTTCACCTCTAATCACTGTTTTTAACATAACTGAATCATCAGCTGTAATCTGCTCTTGTCTGTGATGGTGCAAACTAAAATATAATTGTTAATGACGGAATATAGCACAGTACACAGAAGTCTGGTTCTCTGGGGTACTGTAGCTTCATACATATTAAAGCTGCTTGCAGTAGATATCATAGCCTGTATAATGGCTAATAAAAGGTTGAGGCTCCATTGCAAAGATGAATCTATTACACTTCTTTGCTAGCCTGCCTCCTATATGGGAAGTGGGAGATGCTGATACAACGGAAATAAGAGACTCTATTTTAATTTAAGATACATTACAGAGGCCAATAACAGTGTATGTTCTGCTAGAATACCTGATATACTGTGGCTTTACAGTATAGTAGGCCTGGGCATGGGTAATAATCTATAAATAATAGTATTCATTATTTTTTATTTGGTACTCAGTAAAGTACAGCTCAAGGATCAGGCCAACAGATGTTACAACAAGAAGATCTGTTACTGCTGCTAGTCAACTGAGATCCAGTCCAACTCACAGCAACAGAGCTGGTTTGGTCACTTCTGCCTGCGGTTTTAACTTATCCTATGCCACATCATATGAACCTCTATAGGAAATGCACTATAAAGCCTGAATGCACATCAGTGTTCTAGAAACTGTTTGTGAGCAGTGCTGATATGACATGTGCTCTGTAAGCAGTCCTGCAGTTTCTCTGTGATTCCTCCTCACCCTGATTGCTGAAGTTTGTGGCTGTGTTCCTCTCACACACGCTGGACTCTGTAGCCTGTTGCTCCAAACTGGTGGTGACCTGCAGCAAAGTGAAAAAGCAAAATCTTCACACATTTCTACCAGCTGCAGTGGTCTAACGTGATAAAGTGTATTTGCATGCACTCGGTTTGTGCCAAGCTGTCATCGTAAACCCGGGTAAGTACAGGGAACGATAAACAATGCTGATTTTGTTATTTCTCCTCCCAGGCTTCCTACTGCGGACTTCTGGAATAGATGTCAATTGAAAAAGGTGCTTCTCCTGCTGTTAAGAGGGATTAGGAACAGCCGCAGGAGGAGGAGAACACTAAAGGAGAACATCTGCCAACGAAGAGTCTGAGGGACCCTGACATCTGGCAAGCCGGCAGGGTCTCGGAGTGGCACTGGCAGCAACTAAACAGCAGGGGGCAATGTTGTGCTCCGAACACCAGCGTGCTGTGTATTGACGTGCATTTGCTGTGTTTTCGAGTTTGTTAAGTTGCATTTTAAATAGTTTAACTTGTTTGAAGACCCTGTAAGGAATCCCAATTAGGGATTACAGTAATGTACACGGAGACCAGAAAAGTATACTAAATGACAGCACAGTTTAAACAGCAAGGATGGCTCATGAAGTGTGACAAATGTAGTAATCTGGCTATCATTCTGTATCCTGCAGCCAAGTTAGTTCTTGTTAATGAACTAATAAGCTCTGAGAAATCAGCAAGAATGCCCTCTTTAGTTAAACTGCCTTTGCATAAGCCTACAAATCAATACTCGTGTCTGGATTCTCTCAGTGATTACAGGTAGAACAGGAACAGGTAAGAAAGTGATTTACTCTTTTTGCCATTTTGCTGGTCCGTCAATAGATTCTAAATAAACCAGGGCCTCTTTTAGCTTTTCTTCTCAAATTTCTCTCAGTAGCCATAATAAAACCTTCAAACGAGTGTTTAATCACTGCCTCGGCAATGGGCCTGGAGTGGCGAGAACAGCCCCTTTGTAACTCTTCTCACGGCACCCAGCACGCTTGTTGCTTTTTATTATTGAGGTAGCTAGGGGGAAATCTGACAGGATTCATTGTCAAGAAGTGGACAAATGGACCAAAGCTTTCACTACTTTCTTCTCCTTTCCTTTAGCAGAATGGAATTCCTCCTCATCGAGGATCTACGGTGCTGTTCCAGTGAAAATTATAACCCATCACAAAAGGCACTTGGACTAATCCCCCCACCCCACACCGTCAAGTGCTCAACAAGAGCTCTTGAACAGTGCAGCCTCACGTAGACAAATGGGAGTAATTGAAAAAGAGTAACAATCTGAGAGGACAGCATACGCACACCGTACCTGCCTCATAAAAGCGTATTAGCCACGGAGGGAGAGCTGCCTGTATGAACAATTACCAGCACCAGCAGTGATGGATCGCCAATTTAGGGCTTCGTGTCCACAGACCTCACTGAAATGAAAGTGTTATCATACTTTTTATGTGCCATTACAGGTGACGTGAACTTGGCGCTCTCTAAGATCAGGCCTGCAGAGGTCAGCACTGAATGGGGTCAACTGGAGAGGGAAATCTCCCAGTGTCTTTAATGGGTGTCATTTATCATGCACTGTAGTCTGTCTCTCTCTCTGCCTCACACATATGTACACACATACAGTGATAATTGAATCTCCTTCACACTGGTGAACCAAGACCGACATGACTCCCAACTGCAAGTCTCCAAAGATGAGCTGCCTTGTATACGGACTTCTTGCTGTTTTGGCTAAGTTTAGGAGTTTGAGACTGACATGAACAGTATGCATTGCCTCTCCTATTCTTTTTCCTTTGCTTAAATGAAAAGACAACCACATTTCCGAGCTTTAGCTCAGAGATCAGAGATCTACACTCAGAGATCTACAGCCAGTCCTGTTCCATTTTTGTCCTGCTCCATTTTCGTCCTGTCCACGTTTGTCCTCGCACACCACAGCCAGGTAAATCAATTTTCTGCAGTCCTTGGTTGGCTGACTCAGGTGTACTGGGAGCTAGTGAGAATGAACCGATGAGCTGGCTGTGGGGCCCAGTGAGTGGAGTAACAAAACCCGTAAAGCCTGACAACCTTCAGGTTAGATTTCCTCATTTGTGAGGAGCACTGATTCCATTTGGCTGCTGCAGTGAGTCCAGGTGATACAGGTGAGAGAGAAATTAGAGCTGGACATGGAATGGACCTAACAAATGAATGAAGGTGCTTCTTACCTGGCTGGCCGGGGTCTGACCTACCACTGACTCGTATGGGGGCGGGAGCTCTGATGGGTACACCGTGCCTGGGCTGTTGATGGGCACACCATATATGGCGCTGAAGGGGGAATGCGGGAAGTCTAGATGCAGGCTTCTGATGATGGAGGGAAAAGGCGGTTATATTAACCTCTGGCATCCCACCCACCAAGTGAATTTAAAGAGACAGTCACTCAGCATTCAAGACCACATTTATGTGTTTTTCTCTGCTCTAACACACCTGATGCACTTTGTGTATGGCTCAATAATTAGCTAATGATCCAATAAGATTAGAAACAATAATGTGCAAAGCAGGGGGTCACAAGGGTTAGGACTAGGAGCTACTGACTTACACTGTTATGGAAGTAAGAGCATGTTTGTCTCAATTTATATTTGTAAATAATTTGTTTGCTTCTCTGATCTGGCTACACTCACCAAGGCAAATTCTTTGTATGTGTGACATATTTGGCAAAATAAAGTGACTCTCATTCTATTGGCACACAGTAGGTCTTCCAATATAATCAACAAGAGTCATATGTATAACAACCTAGAATATACAAAACACAACTATAATTCATAACTTACAGTACACATATACTCTGAAAATCAAAACTGAAAATGCACATTGTGCACCTTTATCCAGATTCTTCACAAAAAAAATTACACGTATTATTAAACACTCCTCTCATCTCCTCTCCTCTTCCTTCTTCTGCTTGTTTCCTTCAGTCTCCTGGAGCAAGCGTTATGATGTCATGCCAAACAGGTGATTTGTAGCCTCTTGCATTCCTGTGTGCACTGCGCATTAAGGCTCCTTTGCTAAGCAAACACTGCCCTGGTGCAGGAGTGTCTCATCTGCAGCGTTTCACCAGCAGACATGCTGTGAGGGTCTCACTCTGGCTGAGTCCATGGAGGATTTACTCGGGTACATTGTGCACAGTCATTCCTGAATCACACACCTCTCCATGGATGCATGCTTTCGCACATTCTAGAAGTGTGTGTGTGTGTGTGTGTGTGTGCATGCATGTGTATATGTGCATATGTGTAAGTGCGTGTTTGTGTGCATGCATGTGTTAGCACGTGTGTTTGTGTGTGCGTGTGTGTGCATGTGTGTGCGTATTTGTGTGTGTGTGTGTGTGTGCATGCATGTGTTAGCTCGTGTGTTTGTGTGTGCGTGTGTGTGTGTGTGCATGTGTGTGTACATGTATGTGTGCATGCATGTGTATGTGCGCATGTGTGTAAATGTGCTTGTGTGTGTGCATGCATGTGTTACCACGTGTGTGTGTGTGCTCTACCTCTGGCCCTCCAGCACAGGGGTGCAGGTGTACTCTGGGGGGTAGTAGGGTGGTGGGGGGATTGGGGGGATGAACTCGTCAAAATCCAGGGTCTGGTGCAGGATGGTCCCATGAGGGCTCATGCAGTCAGCACTCAGTGCTCGTGCTCGGTGTGGCATGAACTGGAACCCACACAGACCGGCCTCAGTCAAAAAACATTCCTTATGGAAATAATTAAATGTTTAGATAACATGTAGGACAATGGACAAATGTCACACCTACCTAAGCACAAACTGTTTAATTAATCAATCCCATAACCCACACAATGGTGCCAATTTTTTTTTTCTGTATGTATATAAAATATTTAGATATTTAACTGTCAAGAACATATTTTGTGATTCCCAAAATAAATGTAAATAAATACTTACATACATACATAAATCCATAAATCCATAAACCATTACCGTATTCTACCTCATTATCTCATCATACAGGCCTACTTACCCAGGGCTGTTGTTATTAACGTGATTATTTTTCTTTCCTGTATATCACTTTGAATAACAAATTATACTTATTGCACCTTTAACTGTTAACCTTTAACTACGTTAAAAGAAATATTGCCTTATGGCAATCCTACACACACACACACACACACACACACACACACACACATGGTTTGTCAATCACAAGGATGTTGATTCATAAGTGGACTGGTAAACTCTCAGTTTGTTAGAAATGAAGAAACTGTAAATGCTTTATCAATACATTTAGGGGCTATTACAGATTGCTTGATTTCCACATTCTCAGTAGTAACTAAACTGGCACTTGACTTAAGTACAGGTGTAAATATGAGTGTTGTGTCTGGCGTCAGGCTTTGGGCTTTGGGGGATAAGCCACATTGTCTTTGTGCAGGGGGTGGGGTCTCTGCTGGTGGGGGGAGGGATTTCTTGCCTTGCCACCCTGCGCCCAGAGATGAAACTAATCCCTCTCGCTCCAGTGATCCATGTAGCCACAGCCATACTAATATCACCAAGGCTGATCGCTTATACTACACACACACACACACACACACACACACACACACACACACACACACACACACACACACACACACACGCGCGCATGCATGAACACTCAAACGCACATGCACAAGCACACATATGCATGCACAGACAAGCACATATGTGCACACACACACACACACACACACACGTGCATGCATGAACACTCAAACGCACATGCACAAGCACACATATGCATGCACAGACAAGCACATATGTGCACACACACACAAGTGCCACACAGAGGCATGCATGCACATATACATACACTGACCGTTTTGTTTTTATACAGTTTTTTTCTTTAACAGTTTTTCACAACTGCTTACATACTAAAATAAAAATAACTCACAGTTAGTGAAACCTGACACTTAAGAAGAAAAAACTCAGCTCAGAACTGCACAACTATAAGCACATTCTCAGCCTAACAGTGTTTTGCAAACTACTAAACACACTTCTCAGACACAGACACAGAATTCTAACATGATGTCCCTTCTTTGCCAATGCACCACCTTCAAAAACCCCACACCTGTGAACCAAGTGATCAAACATGACTACCAGATGTGCAGATTCTTAGGTGATTTGTAAACTGACTAATCAGGCGTAAGCACCACACAGTACGTTGAGGTAAGTACTGTAATGTACACTTGTGTAATGTACATATGTAGAGTTACAGTAGGCCTGTATTGAACTACGCAATACTGTCCTTCCTTCAGAGGGATTAGGAAATGGCTGCAGATGCCGTCCTGCATGTATTCATCTTCATAGATGAGTCTGGGTTTAACCTAACAAACCATCAATAGACACAGAGGGCTATTCTGAATGAGCCGGGCCAACCAGGTGCTAACATCACAATGTGCACTGTGATCACATAGAATGGGGTCTTCTACCGGCATGCCAACCTAAGTCCTTACAACATGACCCACATACACACATTTTTAGACAGACTACACACCATCGTCACAGCAGAAGACCAAATGGATGTAAAGTAGATGAGATATATTGTCATCTGGGATGACGTATCTTTGCACTGATCTGCTCTAGTGCAGACTGTGTGTAGTGTGTGTAGTGTTTGGACAAAATGAGCCCTGTTCTCAAAATTGTGCTTAAGTAATCGTAAAAACCTGTACTATACTTGTAGGGATTTTCCATTGACATAATGATTACTGTAGTTAATTAACACTACATCTACACCTAACCCTAACCCTAACCTTTACCTTAGCAACCAAAAGTCAATTGTTTGGCTCTTGTATTTTTTCAAATATCAATACCAATTTTTATAAAACACCAATCGTTGTAAAATAACACTTGTACCCATGAGGTTCACAAGATTAAAAATGATTTTCTTATCCTTGTGGGGACATTTGGTCCTCATGGGGCTATATAAATGCACACACACACACACACACACACACACACACACACAGATTATTTGACAAGCACTACTGGCTCAGACCCTACCAAAGTTCTCCAGCTGGGTCTCACATTTTAAACCCACAAAGCCCACTCAAACACAATATTAAAACTTTATGTTCCCAAGTTTATTTCCTCACAGACAAGAAGGGCCCACAAATAAGGCCTCAGGAGGTATTAAATGTACAAGTGCTGACAGATCCCTTGCCCTCAACTGCTGCTATTTCAGGCATCTTGTCCTGAAGCATCAAGGTTTTTAACTCCTTAAACCTACATGAAACCCTGCCTTGAAAAGATCCGGTGGACACTACTGAATTCAGAGTGCCTCTCTCATGGAGAGGTCGAGTGAATGACACACTTTCCACAGAGACGATTACACAACTAAAGGCTGTATGACCAAATCTTTACTTCTGTGCTGTTGTAAATGTTCAAATGTGCTGTGCCATATGGGAGATTATAGTGGAAGTGTAGATTACTGGATTTGATGATTCGCTCTAGACTTTTGCAGGCCAGTCATGATCTACACAATCATGGCTGACATGTTTAACCCTTCTTAACTGCCCTCATCTTCTGATATAATGGGAAAGTCTTAAGTGCAGGATTATGATGCGTGCATGCAGACAACATGCATACCCTACTCCCCCTCCAACACACACCCACCTACCCACACACGCACACACACACACACACACACACACACACACACACACACACACACACACACGCACACTTACCATCTGCAGGATATCATTGGAGACCATCTGCATGCAGCACATGGCTGTAGCAAGTGCACACACTATGGTGGAGATGACATTCAAAGCACACACACTAAATAACAGCTCCTGGAGAGAGAGAGAGAGAGAGGGAGAGAGAGAGAGAGAGAGAGAGAGAGAGAGAGAGAGTTAAACAACACAACAATATTTTTTTATAGGACAACCAGTCTGAATTGCAATTACAATGCATGGTTATTGTTTTGTTATTGAAGATGTCAGATGGCAAAAATGATCTGAAGTGTTCACAGAGAGAGGAGAGAGAAAGAGCTAGAGAGATATATAGTGAGAGAGTGAGAAGAGGAGAGTGAGTGAACGCGAGAATGAGAGAAAAAGAGAAAAAAGATAGAGAAATAGATAGATAGGTAGAGGTGGAGAGAGTGAGAAAGAGCAAACAAGTGAAAGAGAGAGTCAGTTCTCTCTGTCAGTTGACACTGAGTCTAACTAACCTACTGATCCCTAACACACAGCAGACTCAGTCCAGCAATAATGACCATAGTGCACTCTGAGTTTATTAAACTAGTAAACAAAGCATAGATAACGGGAAAACTAGGATAAAGACACAAAAACTAAAATCTAAATTACAGAATTAGCAGAATATCTCTACACTGTCAGAGATCCACAGCAGAAACAGATCCTCACCAAGCACAGGCTCAGTGACAACAACCTGCCACAGAAACAGGCAGATACAAACAATCCTGGTTACCCAGACAGAGAAGACTTTGTGGTCACTGTGAGAGCGGTGAGGTCGAGATGGAGCAGTATTTTATCCTCCATTGTGAAAAATTCACACAGATTCGCCAAAATTTCATAGCAAAATTGACAGAGAAACAGTGAGAGCCGCACTTTGCGCTAATACACCCACCACACTTCTCACTATATATTAATAATAATAATCTTTGTTCTATTACTATATTTACTGGCTTTATTACTGTTGTCTTAGTTTATCATAATGTATTGTCACTTCTTGTTTATTTGATTATGTCATTACTTTTATTACTGTTCTGCTACTTATGACAATCGTCATGTTCAGTTCCACGTTATTTGCTTTGGGAATAAAGCTCCCTTGAATTGAATTGAACTGAGAGAGAGAACGAGAGTGAGAGAGAGAAAAATGAAGATAGAGAGATATAGGTAGGTAGAAACAGACATAAAGAGAGAAATTATTGATTTGATTTTCAAACCACACGTATCCTTTCGTATATATCTGCCTCATTCGACAAACCAAAACAAAGAAAATATGTGATGAAATGGGCAAAAATGGTCACAAATAAATCACCAAAAGATCATCCAGTATGCACAACACTTTTTTTTTTAACTTTTCTGATGCCCCATACATGAGTGAACACACATAGCTGTCCCACAAGCTTCTAGTCCCCATCAACATGACCGTTGGATTTATCGAGACATTCTCCGAAACCTGTTTTTCCAAGAAAAAGGAGCTATTGCCATGTAATAAATTCAACAGAACCAGGATATCGCTGTGTTTTTTACTCAAAAAAATAAACAGTGGGAAAGACCGTCTTCTAGAAGCTGAATCCACTGTAAGCAATGTGAACAGGTAACCATGTTCACAGAACAAACAAATGAACCAAAACTTCAGAACAAAAATGGCACCTTCCACCCCAACACCAGGGTCTGTCTGTAGCTACCACCCCTTTAGTGGAAGAACCAGCAACAAAAGCAACCAGAGCATCTAGTTGAGGGAAAGCCAGCTAGGAGGTAAATGTCTGACACGTTCACGCAGCTGACAGATGGCTTTCCTCCCATCCACCTCAAGCCGCATCAACTTGATTCCAGTTTTTTCCAGGTTTCCAGGTGCATATATAAGGTGGCCTAACTTTAAGCCCCCTGCATGTAACACATGGTAGTGCAGGCTAGCTGAAGATGTATGCCTTGATGGGGGGGGGGTAACCTGTAAGTTTTTTTTTTAAATGCTAATTACAGTTATTTTCATATTAATTATTACTAAAATATAGTAGAGTTCTTAATTCTTAATTCATTCAGTCAGTGAGTTGAATTAAATTGACTCGAAGAGGGAGAAAGACAGAAAAAGAAGCAAAAAGAGTGATTTCTCTTTCTTTTCCTCTTCCTCGTTGGAAGAGAGAAAGAGTGCATGAGCAAGAAAGAGAGAGAGAGGGAGAGAGAGAGAGAGTGAGAGAGCGAAAAGGAGTGACACAATGAAAAGGAGAAGGAAGTGCTAAAATGCTGTCACCAATCTGCGACCACAGAGTCATCGTTTGTCTACAGACAGGACATGGCATGGGAACAAGGGGAGCAGTCACTCGGGTAGCCTGGCTGAGAATCCCGGGAGTGTTCGCGCTCCACCACCAGCCCAGCATGAAGCACGCTATCCTGCTGCCGTATCTCTCAGGCAGCACTTACCAGTTGTCTGTTATCACGTGCGGATGATTTTCATAACACTGTGCAGAAGTCTGAAATACCAGACACTATACAAGTGGTCCTTTGTCTTAGATTTATAACCATCTCATAGCATCAGTTTAGAACACATATGACAAGCGCATATGAGCATATTCAGTTGTAATTTTGAACGGTAGGATGTCCAAATTGAAACAAAAGCATTCTATCATTTCAAACATATCAGTACTTACTCTCTGTTTAAATGTTGAGGAAACAATAAAACAACATAGTTTTGACTGCCTCTAAACAATGGTGAAGTCAGGTGAATATTACAACTTATTCTTTTATTATTTGATCTGTTTCTGTTATGCTCACTTTCCTTATCATGTTCAAGCAAAATGAATCAACTTCATTTGACAACACATCAAATCAATATAGCTGTTATCACTGACTCTGATTCTGTTCCCGATGTTCAACATGAGAGGTGCAGACGAGCACTGCCATAGGGTAGAGAGAGTCCTGCTGGTGTCTGAGCTCTGCACAGAGTCTTCTGGGGAAGCTCACTAGTTTGGATTGGCACTCTGAGCTAAGAGCGCCAACATAGCACAGATGGCTACTGGTGATAACCATAATTCCGAGCAACAGTATAAACTCAGAAGCATGTTATATCCTAATAACGAAACATCCAACTGACCAGATGTGTCCACATGTGAATATGTTGGACCAATCAGATTTTACATTATTTAATTCTATTTACGCATCATGACCACATGGGTAAAGTATATTAGGCAGCTTGGTTCTTTGGAGAACCCCCTTTTTTATTTAAACAAACAAACAAAAAAAAAAACAGTGGCATAAAACTCTGACCAGAGCTTGCAACATATGGGATGTTCGACTACATATTGCCTGGTTCACTGTCCAGATCAGTTGTAACATGAGAAGTGCCATTTTATCATATAAATAAATGCAAATTATGTGCTAAGGATCTTCACAGGCAGCGCTGATCAGATCAAAAGCCATAACTTGTCGTCCCAAGCTGGCTGTCCGCCTTCACCTTATCTGACACACATGTGCCACTTACTGGCTTCATAGTGACGACTCTTTTAAGGTGACACACCCCTTATCGAGTCCGAAAGGACAAAAGAGTGGGTCATTATCTCACACGCCACCGGCTCGTAACAATCACTGATGTGTGGGGAGCAGGTGCATCACTGCAGGCCAGAGTGGAGGCCCACACAGCAGCTATTACAAGTGCCTCCCACTGCCTCCGAACCCGTAAACAAAATACATTCAACTTTACGACGGCCCGACGATGACAGGACAGAGGGCACTCCAGCCAGTCGGATGCTGTGCCCAGTTCAGCTTAGCCCTGCTCTGGCCCCTCATGGGTGGTCGGTTTCTGACCGCAGGACTGCCGTTAGCTGGATGGTTTTGTTTGGCAGTCACTTCTCAGCCCAGCAGTGCCAAAGATGTGCAAATAACCCAGCAGCAATCTAGGCCTGATACTGAGAGATAACACGCCAGCTCTACACCCACACACGTGCCGCCACCATGTCCGTGTTAATGTTAGGTTGACTGTAGCCTGTCAGCCAAACAGGGTCCTGTGAACATTGGTCCTGTGGTCTGAAACTGACCAGTGATGAATACGGTTGACGGTGCCTGCCAACAGGCCTACAGTACGTAATTGTATACTGATAAAATGCACCAATAAGATAAGTGTGTCGAATGAATTGGTCACTGAATGTAAGTAGATGGCAGGTGTTTCTAATAAAGTGGCCTGTTAGTGTTTGTATTTGTATTTTTAACTAATGCATTTCATAGCATTTCATAGTTATTGAACAGTGAAGTTTCACCTAAGCAGCCCTGAAAATACATGAAATTTTATGAGGACCATGATGCAACATGATTGCCTGTCGAAATTATCGTGTATAATATCTGTACATTGAAGGGTATGCTGACACTATTGGAGTTGTGTGTGTGTGTGTGGTCAAATTAACGGTGAGTGTGTTAGGTCACAAAGGATGATTTCATTATTATTTATAGATGACCTCACATTACTTGATCAGTGAAGTGTGTTCATGAGAAAGTCCTTGACTTGCAACAGATTCAGGCTTGAGAAAGCTAGTAGCTATCTCAAGTCTGAATCTGTTGCAAGTGAAGTACTAGTGTGCTCATAGTAGAGTGCACAGAGTGCATAGAGAGCTTGTAGTATAGAGTACTTCCAGCAAAGAGTGCTCATAGCATAGAGAACTCGTTGCACAAAGTGCATATAGCATGTGTTGCTGGCTGAGGTCAGTGAGAAGTAGCACAGTGAGAATGAAGCTTGATTAGTCAGCTTAGTAACACACAAGGCCCAAAAAGAATCTGCTTTTTTGTGCTGGTCTTATGATAGACTTTTGTGTGTGTGTGTGTGTGTGTGTGTGTGTGTGTGTGTGTGTGTGTGTGTGTGTGTGAGACAGTATGCAAACAAAGGAAGATGAACAGAAGAAGTCACTCCTGGCTTGTGACCAGGTTCCATCTCCTTTGTGTTCAGTCCATTACCCTCAAACCACAGAAGTTAACCACTGCAGGCCACCGCCACAAACATCCAGAAGGGTTAGTCAACCTGGAGGAAATTCCATCTTTTACAGGTTTATTTGACTTCTGCCTATGACAGCCAATGGAGAAGGTTTTGTGCATGAGGTGAGGGTTACTGTCGTCACGGGAAGCGTGTCGAAGGTGCTCAGACGCCGTGAAAGCAAGTGCGAGAACTAATTAGGGCCTGCATAACTAATGATTGCTGAGCCTCATCTGCATATCGTCGCACTGAAGCTGGTGACGGCGTGCACAGAGACATTTCCAATAAAGCCTCAGCTCTTAAGAGCAGCATGTAATTCCCACTCCACTAAATGGGCCAAGCGCTCGCCAAATGTCAAACCTAATGCAGTTGGAAAATAGAGAAATCCCTGGTGGGGCAGAGTGTGTGAATGGGAAGGGAGCCATGAAATAATCTCATCATACTCCTAATGCAATACATCCATGTAAAGTGATGTCAGTTCTATTAAATGATAAATACTGTATACCACTAAATAGTAATGTGCTGTATAGCCAGCGTATCAGACTGAAGAAAGCACTTCACTTGTGCTTGGTACATGAAGAAAGAGAATATCCCTGTGTTTTAGGGTTAATCCTACTATAGTGACCTCAGATTTGTACAGTATATTGCTGTTGTGTGTGCATTTATGTACTGGCGGCTGGGTGAAGGCCTGTAGATGTGCTAGGCAAGATCCATTTTTTCCTTGGAGACATACTACATTTGCATACTGAAATTGTAAGAAGCGAAGGCGCGGCTTTTAAGGAAAGCACAGATGGAGTGTCTGTGTCCTCTTAGCTGGCCCCCTGCCTTGCTTGTATTGGGTCACTGAAGGTGGGGCCTCTCCTGTGTTACACCAAGGCATGAAAACACGAACTCCTCTCTGGTTCTTTATATGCTCATGCCATGTGACCAAAGGCAAACTACGAGATGAGGAGAAAATGAATATCCACGCGCGATCGGAGAGCTCGAGCAGCCACGTGTAAATTTAATATCAGATTTCCTTCTGCAGGAGCTGCCCGGTATATGCAAGTGGTCAGCAGTGCAGAGAAATAATGTACCAGCCAGAATGTGGGTTTGAATCCCAGCTGTGTCAGGTGTTGCCTGCGACCAGCGTGCAATGGTAGAGGAGGTGCTCTCTCTAGCATGTCTGGCATCAGTGCAGTTGTGTGGTAAATTAGAATGCTTAGCTTTTTTCTCCCATGAGTGTGTGTGTGGAGGCTGTGTTTGGGGAGGGGGGGCTGGATGTGTGTACGTGGAGTTCATAAATAGGCAGTACCAGGCTCTATTAGCATCTGTGAGGGCATGTTCTGCCTGTCTGTGGGAGCGACAGGCAGGGGTGTTGATATCAGCAACAATGGGACTGCCCGTAACTTAAACAGGGAGAACAAGAAGGGAAAATATCCACAGTACAAAAAGACCCACTTCTGGGAGGGAAAGTGTGGGATATAAAATGTTCTCCAAGAAACTATGGCTTTGGAACAGGTGAAATACAAAATATACAAGAAGTAAGGCACGCAACATCACCATGTGTAATACAAACACAGTGTGTAAGACACACATCACCATGTGTAAGTCACATATCACAAAGTGTATGTCATCAATAACTATAACAAATTGTTTGCAATACATACACATTCTGTAAGTTTCCATTTCCTAGGTTCTTAAAGAAGTTTCTAATTCGTTTCCCATCATGTAAAATGGATCAGTAAGTAGGAGGCAAAGGATCATCAAGTTTAATTTGAGGGTATTTATTTACATCTAAGTTGGATAAACCATAAAGGTCCCGTCATTTCAGAGGACCATAATTTGACAAAAATAACAAAATCTTAACATTGTAATGTTTAGTACTTAGTTCCAAATCCTTTTTTATCAATGACTTCCTGAATGTTTTAACCCACAGACATCGCACACGCCAACATTGCCAAAATTGCCAAAATTGCCAACGCTGTCAACGTCACCAGCAACGGCAGTTTTGCCAACATAGGCAACGTCACCAACGTAACCAACATCGCCAACATCACCAATGTCCCCAACATCACCAACGTCGCTAGCATCACCAACATCACCAATGTCTCCAACGTCACCAACGTCGCCAGCATCACCAACATCACCAATGTCTCCAACGTCACCAACGTCGCCAGCATCACCAACATCACCAATGTCTCCAACGTCACCAACGTCGCCAGCATCACCAACATCACCAATGTCCCCAATGTCACCAACGTCGCCAGCATCACCAACATCACCAATGTCTCCAACGTCACCAACGTCGCCAGCATCACCAACATCACCAATGTCTCCAACGTCACCAACGTCGCCAGCATCACCAACATCACCAATGTCCCCAATGTCACCAACGTCGCCAGCATCACCAACATCACCAACATCACCAATGTCTCCAACGTCACCAACGTCGCCAGCATCACCAACATCACCAATGTCCCCAATGTCACCAACGTCGCCAGCATCACCAACATCACCAACATCACCAATGTCTCCAACGTCACCAACGTCGCCAGCATCGCCAACATCACCAATGTCACCACATCACCAATGTCACCAATTTCACAATGCTTACCTTCTCTGCCAGACCTGCTATGCTGCCTTTCCCAGTTCCTACTGTTTCAGTGGCTTTTTTGCTTACATTACTGCCTAATTGAAAAACCCACTTAGTAAAGTTCAGTTCAGGTGAATGACTTGGCCCGTCAAAAGCCAGCACTGCTGACAGTTCTGCTCATGCCCTCAGGTTTACAGATGAAGTGCTTGCTTTGCACACTTTCCTCATTCCCTTAGAGGTTACAGGCTAATCTTCATCTCATTTGTCCAGAAGATCTCTTGCGGTAGAATGTGGCCTAGTGTTTCTGTCCTGGAGGATCACCAGGGGTTTTCATCTTGTGGTAATCCTTTGATGTTTGTGCTTGCGTACACTTCTTTACAGTAGTCTTTGTCATATTTATGGCTGCAGACTTAGTGTGTGATCTTGGTCTGTCCAGCAGTTTCTCTGTTTGATGGAACTCACTTTTGGTCACCCACTCCCTTGGTCTTCCATGGTCTGACAGATTGCTTGTTAATACATTTTTGCTTCTTAACACTGTTTTTGCTTTGTTAAGGAGTGACACCAAGATACTGAGAGAGAGCGAGAAAGAGAGAGAGAGAGAGAGAGAGAGAAAGAGAGAGAGAAGAACAACTAATGGCCCAATAACTTATTGTCCCCTGAAATGAGGGAAATATAAAAAGGGCTGAGCCTTAGAGGTTCACCCCAATATAAATGCAAATTCCCTTGAATTAAAGCCAATGGTATGCACTTTAACCCAGACGTTAAAGTCCTGACCAACTTTCACGAAAACTGAAAAATTCCTATTAACATAATCGCGGATAAAACAGGGGTGACTCATTAGCGATGTCTTGGGAGAGATTTATCTTGCTCACTATCTAAGTGTTAACATTAACTAGGTCCTATACTTCATGTACCTCAGTTTTCTTTATTATCATTATCTCATTCAAGTGTGACTGTCTCTTTAATAATCTCTCTAATTAATATTTCTCACCCTTTGCTTGTCTGTGGGTATGTGGTCAAATTTGTTGTTGACTGTACAGATCATGAAAGGACAGTAAACCTTTGAGTGCAGACAATCAATGCCTCCGAAACAGTAATTATCGTACACAGCTCTGGATCTCCATGATTATGTAAATATTCCTGTTTGGCAGAAGCTTTGGTGTGTGTGTGTGTGTGTGTGTGTGTGTGTGTGTGTTTGTGTGTTTGTGTGTGTGTGTGTGTGTGTGTGTGTGTGTGTGTGTTTGTGTGTTTGTGTGTGTGTGTGTGTGTGTGTGTGTGTGTGTGTGAGTTTACTCCAAAATGTACAAGTGGTAACAAGACAATGACATATGTCTATGGCATACATATATAAATAGCTTCTTCACGTTTTCTGATTATTCCATGAAATAAAGATGTCAGTCTCTAATGACGTGGTGAAATTGTTTGTTTATAAAATAAACAAAAATAAATAAAATAAAATATTAACCTCCAGTTAAACCCCCACCCTTATGGCCAATATATTCAACCCATCCAGTTGTTGCATGACAACCGTCAGGGCAAACCCACACACTTAAATCTCATAATTGTTTATTTTTAAATCCAGTGTACTGGAGAATAGCATGGAAAAAAAGTTATATTTTAGTACTCAGTAATCTAATTTGAAGAAAAACTATAATAGCTTTTGTCAAGGGAATTTTCTAAAATCAATTTAGGCTGCCTGTGTGATAGAAGATTTCAGGTATTGCACATGATTTGGGTTTTGTACAGGGTATGAGCTGAATTTACCCAATGCTGTATTTCACTGTCTATGTCATTTATTTCAAATATCTCAGGCAAAAAAATAACATAGTTGAGGATAAAAGGAATAATGGAATCAAGTCATTTATTTGTGCTTGAAGACATGTCTGAATAACAGCTATCCTAACATCACAACACTTACACAAACCCACACACACCCACACACACACCCACACACACACACACACACACACACACGCACGCGCGCACACACACGCACGCGCGCACACACACACGCACGCACGCACACAAACACAGACATACACATATACACACACACACACATACACACACACGCACGCATGCGCACACATGCACGCACACACACACGCACCCACACACACACACGCAAGTGCACACACACATGCACGCACACACACACGCACACACACACACATGCACCCACACACACACACGCCCAGATAAACACACCTTTAGACGCAGGCGAATAGTATTGCAGTCCCTTAGCGGATTGAGTTTCAGCATCTCTCCCGGGTTGTTGCAGCTGGGGCTCTGGTGTTTGCAGCAAACACACACACCATCACTGTCAGATTTTATCTGTGAAGCAGACAGAAAACACACACACACACACACACAAACCATCACTGTCAAGTTTATCCACAAAGGTGACACAAAAACAACTCGCACATCATCTTTTATCCATCATGCAACACACCTGCAAGAGCTTGTTCACCATGCAGGAAGCCTTGTCTTAATGTGGACAAAGCCTTAGCAGTGGGCTAGTGCAACACAGGTCCAAATCAACCAACTTCAGTAGCAGTTATGGTGCGCCGAACAAGGTGCCTCAGTTTGACCTAGATTATATGAAAGCAACGTGTGAACCTTGAGCGCTGAGGTTAATTGAACTGAGGAAACCACTCCATTAGCATGGCAGTCAAACCAATAAGTCTCTGAGGAGAGGAGAGAGAGAAAAAGAAAAAGACAGAGTGAGAGTGAGAGAGAGACAGAGAAAGAGAAGGGAAAAGATAAGAAGAGATGAATGAGAGAAGCAAAGAAAACTACAAAAACAGAAAAACAGCCATGTTCACAAAACAAAGAGAAGAAAGAGAGACTGAGTAAAAGAGACAGAAATCTTGGGAATCCCTCAGTGTTGTGGTGCTGAGGACCAGCCGCTTGACTCGTGGGGCACCTGCATTTGCCCTCAGGGCAACGTGCACCACTGGGGCAGAGAAATGCCAGTTGAGTATCCTCCTTTTGCATAAAGGTTTGGCACAGACACCAAACCATTGTGCCTGCATTTATGTGAGGGTGTTTCCTGTTCTGTGCATGAACGATTAAAACAACCACATTCCACACCAGTGCTTGGCTCAGTGACGGTGACAGCCTACCTCTGCGATATCATTGTCATGTTTCCATGACAACAGATGGTTTTATAAGGCACACGTACTTTTAACTTTCTGTGCAAAATGGATATTAGTGTAAATGCTGTTCTGTTTGATGTTTGCAGATCCATGATTTTGCAAAGGCATTAATGTATTCATGTAGGCATACAATACCATGGTGATCTAACAGTCCAGTTAAAAAACTGTAAATCTATTTTGTTTGTGATAATACACATTTATCCACAGTCTCGGTGTCTCGTAAAGGGTGGCAAATCTTATGGTGTTTTGTGCAGGGAATGTCATGCATAAAATGTTTTACATTTATCGTCATACAGCAGGATTAAAGAATTAAGTCCTAATAAAAACTGGTACCAATATCCCATAAAGTTTCTTGGCTGAATCTTCATGCCCATCAAGTACGAAAATGTGCGGCTGAAAAGTTGTGCCCTTATGTGTAAAACCTCATTCTCCCGTCAGCCAATAGGCTGCCAACTCAGCTCATGTCATGAAGGGAGGCTGTGCAGGCTTCAGCACCAGATATGTCTCCAGATATGCTGCCACTCCACATCCTCTGCTAGGAATGACCGGAGCTCATCCGGCATGTAACGCAATGACGCTGATGCTGATGCTGATGGGATGTTTGTCAGCTCAAGAAAAGGCGCAGTCTGGTCAGTGACACATTGACAGAATATTATAGAGGAAACAAGAGAAAAGGTACTGAAATGTTCACACTCACCCAGTGTTGGGCACAGTTTTAAGACACCACATGCTTGTTTTAGAGTTTTGTGCCAGTTTGACCTGGCTCTGAGGTGGTATCAGGTGGGAAAGTCTGAAGAGTATGTAAATCTGTGTGCAAGTGTATGAGTGCCATAGCAGCCGTGTGAGCTATGATGTTTCAATGCTGGTAAATTCCACATTTCTTGGCCACTGTCTTTGAAAATTGACAAATGAAATTGTCTCACTTTCTTCCCTTCTTTTGACACTTGGCATTTATTTTTTTATTTAAAAATACTATTTAAAAATTGTGACAATAAAACACTGACGTCTCGGTCCATTTTCGGGTTAGGTTGGCAGTAGGGTGAGCAGAGAAGCTCAGGTGTCTCGGTCCTCAGCTTCTTCCTCTAGCTCCTCCTGGGGAAGCTGCAGGTGTTCCCAGGCCAGCTGGGAGATGTAGTCCCTCCAGCGGGCTCTGGGTCTGCCCTGAGGCCCCTTCCCAGTTGACCATGCCTGGTATAGCTCCAGCAGGACATGACCAGGGGGCATCCTTATTAGATGCCCAAACCACCTCGACTAGCTCATGGAGAAGCAGTGGCTCTGCTCTGAGCTACTCACCCCATCACAGTGTGAAGACTATCACCCAGTAGAGAAAGCAGAGAAAACTCATCTCGCTCACTTGTACCATGATCTCGTCCTTTCAGTCATGAAACGGAGGTCATGACCACGGGTGAAGGTGTGGACATAGAGCGACTGGTAAATTGAGAACTTCACTTTACAGCTCAGTGTGCTGAAAGCTTTCATACAAAGAAAAACAACATGGGGTCTCATTCACCAATGTCTTATGTTTTTTTTAAAATCTGATCTTGAGAAAGACTCCAAGGAAAGTCTGTGTTGGATTCGTGATGTGTTCGTAAAGTGCAGAACTGTTCGCATCTTTGTTCTTATAATGACAAATCTCATTGTCATAAACCGTCATAAATCTCATAAATTGGGAGTGTGTGCCAGGTTATAATGATCAGAAGTAAACACCCTGCCAATCACTATAAAGGGCATGAGACATCACTGCTGTGTGCACCCACAGAAGTGCCTGGAAGCCTGTTCCAGCCACTTTTTTTTAAAGGTTTGCTTAATTGCAGCTTTATTTCTCAGAATATATTATGCATTGTATTTCTGACTTAATTTCTTGAAATTCTGATTTTTTTTTCTTAATTACTGCACAATGTAGACAAACAGAAGAAACCTTTGTTCACAAAATTGTTTCTCCTGAATCTTAGGGTTGACTAAGTATCTTTTCCAGGCTGGTAGGTCCTCTATGTTTATATGAATAAGGACACAGTGTAATATCACTTATATTTGTACACATTTTCCTGTGCCTTTTCTTAAAATGGGAACCACCACCCCAGTTTGCAAATCGAGAAGCACTGTGGCCAAGGTCCATGAGTTATTTTAGAGGCATATCAGCCAAGACAACCCCCCAACAATAAATAATAGTAAGATAGTTCATTAATTTCCACTTTTAATATCTTGTGTTAAATTAAATAAGAATGACAAACATAACCAACGAGCACTATAGGCACTAACCAGGACATAGTAATACCATTGTGCAAGGGCCAATCAAATTGTTTCTCCCATTTAACATTTGTTGTACTCGTACCTTTGTACCTCTGGCAAATGACAGCTACCTGTGATAACCACTAACTCCTGGTCTGTACCTCCAGGGTTGTTAGTAAACAATATATATTGCAAAGATCTGTTCTATGATTGGGATTAAAACATGAGGAATCAGATTTTAAACCAGCCCAGCTCAGTACATGTGCTCAAAGATTCTGAGCTCTATGAATGCAAAGGCTGAACTTTACTCTAAAGGTGTGACATTGCACAAGTAAGCTGACACATGCTAAGACTATAAAACAGACCAAAGTCTCGGTTTTAAGACTAGGGCACACACGTACTACAGTATGACACAGGACATACTACAACATAACAGACATACTGCAGTATGACACAGGACACACTACAACACAACACATACTACAGTATGACACAGGACATACTACAACATAACAGACATACTGCAGTATGACACAGGACATACTATACAACACAACACATACTACAGTGTGACACAAGACATACTACAACACAACACGTACTACAGTATGACACAGGACACACTACAACACAACATGTACTACAGCGTGACACAGGACACACTATAACACAACACGTACTACAGTGTGACACAAGACAAACTACAACACAACATGTACTACAGTATGACAGGACACACTACAACACAACGCATACTACAGTGTGACACAGGACATACTACAACACAACACGTACTACAGTATGACACAGGACATACTACAACACAACATGTACTACAGTATGACACAGGACATACTACAACACAACATGTACTACAGTATGACAGGACATACTACAATATGACACAGGACATACTACAACACAACACGTACTACAGTATGACACAGGACATACTACAACACAACACGTACTACAGTATGACACAGGACACACTACAACACAACATGTACTACAGTATGACACACTACACACTACAACACAACACGTACTACAGTATGACACAGAACATATTACAACATAACAGGCATACTACAGTGTGACACAGGACATACTACAACACAACACATACTACAGTATGACACAGGACATACTACAACACATACTACAGTGTGACACAGGACATACTACAATATAACACATACTACAGTATGGCACAGGACACACTACAACACAACACGTACTAGATTATGACACAGGACATACTACAACACAAACTACAGTATAACACAGGACACACTATAACACAACATGCACTACAGTATGACACAGGACACACTACAACACAACACGTACTACAGTGTGACACAGGACACACTACAACACAACACGTACTACAGTATGACACAGGACATACTACAACACAACACGTACTACAGTATGACACACTACACACTACAACACAACACGTACTACAGTATGACACAGGACATACTACAACACAACACGTACTACAGTATGACACAGGACACACTACAACACAACATGTACTACAGTATGACACACTACACACTACAACACAACACGTACTACAGTATGACACAGGACATACTACAACAGAACAGACGTACTGTGATATGACACAGGACATACTACAACACAACACGTATTACAGTGTGACACAGGACACACAACAACACAACACACATATAAGAACACAAAGGAAAAAAAGATCCCGAAGAGAGGAGACCACAGATGTGTCAGCTAGGGCTTTCATGTCGACTCACAACTTTTTTTTCACATCAGCGTCCTGTGAGTCTAGCACCTGTTAGACGTAGCTAACGCTGCCAGGCTGCATGCGCAAACAGAGCTTCCGCACAGCTGCTGATGTTCGTGTCTGGCAGCAATTCCTACCTGATCACATCAAAGACATTCTACTAATAAAAATCAGTCTTGATTCAGCCTAAGCTGATACATATTGCAGCAATATGATAATATATACAGAGTAATGAGCGATAAGCATAACCCTCCTGTGCACTTTCGTGGATAAAATCCCTTGTAGCACAAATACTGAGGAAGCCGACACGAAGTATAGTCAGCTACATATTATCAGTTTTACTTGAAGGGTCTGATTATCCAAATCATATTTTTAAATCTGTATTTGCACTGCTGTGTTGTTGAGAGAGAGAGAGAGACAGAGAGAGAGAGAGAGAGAGAGAGAGAGATCTCATTTCCTTCTCTACCAAACAGAATGCATACAGACACATTGTCAAGGACCCATGAGTAACAGTCACTCAATCCTGGAACCCACCACTTTAATGATACAAGGGACTAACTCTAACCCCCTGTAATGATACAAGGGCCTTTCATCGGCTGTGGCACACTATTCACAGAGCCAGCTTTAGGCAGGAGTGAAAATGAGAACTCCCAATCCGAAACCCGGAGAGATCCTCACACATTTAATTGTGCTTACAGTAAATAAATACGTAAACTGCATGAATAATGCAAAGAAACCGACCCCACAGGACAATTAATAATCATAAGAAAACATCCACCCTTAATAACCTTAAATTCGCCTTAAATGCCAAGGATACGGAGGGATTTCACATCTTTAAAAACTGCATGAACAAACATTGCTTTATTCTGGGACTGAGGAAGGATGTTCACTGGCATTGGTGGTCTTTTAACCACTCGGCCCAGGGAGTGTCAGCCAACCCATTGGTCCAAACTGGGCCTGTGCTGGAACCATACTGGTACTGTTATGTATTCCTATTGTTGCATCCCAGAGCCAAACAAGCACTTTTTGTTGTTATTCTGTGGACCTTGCCTGTTTGCTCCACTTGTTTCTGCTGTTTGCTGTTAGTACCATGAGGTTGTCTCTACAGGAGCCGGAGTATGGGTGCAGGTATGGGCAGAACGGCAGAGCACTTCGGGTGACATTTTCAATTCACCAAAATGTTACCCCTAGAGAAACGAGGCTTATGAAATGAGCAGTGGTTCACTGTTTTATTATTCAAGCAGAGTGACATATCCTCTACATGTCCACGGTCCTTTCCAAAAGGCAGGGCACAAAAACTCCCATTAAATGTCAAAATGTTTCTGGTTGACCCTTTCGAGCAAGTTAATTACCACTAGAGCAGAGTGTGTGGAGTAGCTCTCCAGACAGAGTTTCAGAATGTCTCAAGACAAAGTAAAATGGTCTTGTAAAGAGAATGAATTATTCAGAGTAAAATGTAACTACTTCAAGATATGCTTAAGCACTGCCGCATTGTGAAGTGCTGCAATTTCTCTCACATTTTCTTCTGTTGACTTTTCAGATAGCACTTGCATACGGATTTGGTACACTTGGTACAAGTAAATGTTTTGAGAAATATAAATCTAAACAAATCCTACAGCATTTAGTACTGCACAGTGTTTATTACTGTGGCGTAGTATCACGGCTAAAGAGTATGAGCAGTAGTGTATGGATAAAGGGGACTGTACCCTGAGGCAGGAGTGAAAGTGTTACTCCATGTGGCAGTGAAGCAGCAGCAAGCCTGTGGTAGAGGGTTGGGATAGGATGCATCGGGTTGTGACCACACACACCTGTGCTGTTGCTGCACTACTGGGGCTGAGCTCTGTTTACATACACACTCAGATAACAGGGGGGTTTTCGTGTCCAAGATGATGTTATTTGTATTAAAAAACTGCTCACAGGGGATGTGCATGAGCAAGATCATAAAGTGTTTTGCGCACATGTTTTGCGCAAGATCATAAAGATTAAGACATGGAGTTAAAACCATCAAGTCAACATAAAGTCCAAGAATTATGTGCCTTATCGTTTCTTCTCACTGCAGTGTGCTTTGCTTATATCAAGACTAAAAGTTAGATAATATACAATTAACATACAAAATATGTGTAGGAAAGAAAGCCCAAAGGGGCTTATTAAACACATTCACATTCATAAATTCAAAGTCTACCATACAGTTAGTGGTACCAAATGCACAATTTCCATGATCAATCATCAGCAGCAGCTCTATTCAGCTATGCTAGTTAACTTTAACTTTTGCCTCCATCAGTGAGTCTTCTGACCAGCACAGTTCGGTATGCATGCCCCTGGTTTGTTGCTGAAGCTGATACGTCAGAGGGCCAACTCAGTCACATGGGAACCGCAGGAGTAGAATAACATCCAACCTTCAATGGGTGAGCCCCCTTTTTTAATATTTAATAGCAGGATTCCTATTTTGCACTGGTGTTTCTGAAACAAAATCGCAAAAGTTTGTAATCAGAAGCCTTCCCATGTGCTCTATGTAATACATGTACTCCGTAAATACAGATCCTCTTTCTGTCTGCTGGTCTACAAAACTAACAGCAGCAGAACTCATTCCCTAGAAAGGGAAGCATCATTAGACTTTTCTTCTGGGCTCTGGCAGGTGAACATGCAGGCAAACCACGAGAGAGTATAATATTAACAGGGAGACAGAGAGGTTTGCATTAATATTTATTATCAAGATTAGAAATACAGGAACAGACTGTTTTCCCCACTCTCTACTCCCTCCATATTTTTTTCTTTCTCCCTCTCCTTGGTAAAACTCTGGTATGTGAAACAAAGGGCGTTTATTATAGCATCGAGGAAATCAAGGCTGTTCTAAGGGAACATTTCTTTAAAGAAGGTAGTTTTGTAGGTATTATTTATGAAGCGTATGAAGTTTATGAAGTATTGTTTTGTATTTGGGGGCAATGATCATGTGGTGCTGTTCTTTTTTTAACAGTCTCTATGGTAGAAATACTAAACACGGAGCTGGCAGCTGGTTCTTGATTTAAAGAAGAGATCAATGAATCCATTCTCCAGAGGCATCCCCACAATGCACCAATCCAAGTGGCGGTTTTGGCACTGAATAAGTTTGAAATGAGGCTTAAATCAGATTTTGGTGTAAAGGTAGCCTATTTTAAGATGGCTATTTTTCTCTAAAGTACTTTTGTATGATCGGAGTTAAGTGCACGAAGACTGGGACTGACACCGGCGGATCTCTCACCAGTTGACAGTCCTCCTGAGAGTTGACCAGCTGGGCATTGTGACAGGATAGGATGGCACCAGCAAGGTTCAACATCACACACACCGCCGACAGCAGCATGAAGAAGGTGATCTGTGGAGAAATTAGGTGATGGGGATGGGGGAGGGGATTAGGTGAAAGAGAGAGAGAGAGAGAGAGAGAGAGAGAGAGAGAGAGAGAGAGAGAAAGAGAGAAAGAGTGAGAGAGTGAGTTAGAGGACACAGACTGTCAGTTATATAACCTTTGAGAGTCAGTGAGAACTTTAAAAACACAACAGGTTGCAATCTAACTTCTCATTAGCTTTACAGCTGTTACAACAGAATATCTCTCTGATTCTGCTGCATCATGTCCCTTCGGGGCAATTAGAGACCCAAAGGAAATACAGGCCTAATTGCAAATAAGTTCTGTATCTATTATATTAGCAGAGCCCTTCCAAAACTTTGTCCCTTGAGTTAAACTAAAGCATCATCATGAATTACGCACATGCACAAAATGTAACCCTGATTTGGAAATATAACACACACACACACACACACTCACAAACACGCGCGCGATACTGTACCACACCTTTGGAGAGACACAAATTTATAAATGGAGTGAGGTGTGCCCCTAACAAGTTGTTTATTAGATATTATTTGGATGGCAGAACATTTGAAACATTAGTGACACTGGCAAGGCGCTGGCATAGGTGTGGGCACTCTGCAGGTCCAAGCACATCTGGGTTGCTGGAGTCAGAGTCAGTCTGACCGCTGAGCTGACTGGTCCACCACCCAGTCGTTAATGGGGAAGAGAATGGCTAAAACAAATTAAGCATGCAAACAGATGGGATATTGACTCTAACTGTAGCCAGCATAGACTAACGCGGAAAGAGTAGCTCTGTGTTCCAACATCCACAAGCAGCAAGTATTGTCACAACTAGAGCTCGGTGTGGTACAACACAAATGGGATGGCAACCGGGAGCCAGCATGACAGGTCAGATGAGAGATATCTTCATCATCATCATCATCATCATCATCATCATCATCATCATCAACATCCCAAAACTGGGAACCAAGACCCAATGAGTCCATGCACTCATTAAAATGAGCTTTTAGAGCACTCTGAACAGGAAAAAGATGAGCATATACATCACTTATGCCTTCCCTAGCAAATCATATAGAAAATCATCATTCTCAATGCAAATGTGGTTAAATTGATTTTAATTAAATGTGAACACAGAGTGGAGTTTTTGTATACCTTGGGATGTGAAAATTTAGATTGTGAATAATGAGAACTTGTAGGTTTATAATATATAGTTGTATTTATATCAGAAATGGAAAGAGGATGTTTTGGACTTTACTTGCATAGCTGATGAAAGACCACTGTGTGAAATGTCCTGTTTCTTTGGAAACCTTGTTTAATGTTTCCTACCTCTCTCTCACTCTTTGGACAAAAGAACTCAAAATAGGCTTTCAAGAGCATGCTTACAGAATTTAGATATAATTACAGAAAATTGCAATATAACTTTATCATAGGATGCTAAGAGAATAAAATAAGTATAAGACAGAAGTAAAATATATACATGCTGTTTTTAAAAATCACTTATATATACTGCAATATACTGTACGTTAACAGTACAGATCCGAGACGTACAGATGCTGCAAATTCTGGTCTTTTAGCATTAGAACTAAACCTTGCAGCTACCTGCCCCATGCCTTGTCGTGCGTTTATATATCTAACACATAAGCAAATTGGGTTTACTGCCCCGTAACAGCTTTTAAGAGCTGAAAAGCTGTACTCCTATTTAGGTAAAAGCATTAACCTGCCTGCGATGAAGGCTGAGGGGAGCAAGCACTTCCAGCCTCAGACCCAGGTCTTACAGGCGGTAAACATGTGCACTGACCAGCAGACCAAAGAGCCTGCTCTCTGGCACAGAACACACATTTATCTTTGTAAGTGACAGTCTCCGTCACACTACCCTCGCCTTCAGGGGATGACCGACTCCATCCCACTGCCTGTGTAACATTTTCCTAAAAGTGTCCCCAGCTACAACATTACTAAGGCTAATATAAAAGACTGTTTCTGAATCAGAGGGTTTTGTGTAGAGACACAAGGGTCTGCTCGTGTCATTTTCTTCTGACAGCCTTTATGAGTAGAACTCATGAGTTATCGCGTTTAGGATTCATTTTGTAATGAGTTCAAGTAGCTAACTCACAATGCCTTTATTAAAAGATATGGAAGGCAAATGTCATAATGATTGATTTAAAAGAGAAACAGGCAGATGGGGCTGATAATTAAAGAAAACAATAATCAATAAGGAAAGCAATGAGCTTTCATCAGGCAAGCTGAGCCCTCACGCCCATTACCGTTACATACTCCAAACTTAATAGAGCAAGTGAGCAAATGCAGAGAGAGAACAGAGGTCCCCTTTTGGGCTTTTTGTCTCACTGGTCTTGACAAACTACCTCTCCTGCAATTCCCAGGCAGACTAGAGTCTGATACATGTTCTGTGACTTATGGTCAGCTAGAGAGACCAATCTTTCCCTAATTCCCTACTCCACACCCCCATCTATGCAGTCTTGGTGTGGGCTGATGGATCTCGAGGGCAGCCATTTTTTCAGCTCTCTTCTCCGCCGGCGAAGACGCAGCCGCTGGTCCTTTTCCTTGCTCGTGCTATTAAAACAATTCTCTTTATTTCATAGCTGACTGTCCAAGAGTATCAATTGTGCGTGAAGAAGCACAGAGAGCCTTCCTGTTCACGTAAATCACACTTCGGGTGTAATAGAATGGGCTTCAAACTGTCACACCCAGCCCCCGGGTAGATGACTGACCTGCCCACTCAGCTGTAGATCAGAGCTTGGCTTCTGGAGCTCTGCTGTGATTAACTACCGCAGGCCTCTACCTGACGCGACATTAACCTCACAACATTGGTGACGTAAGGGGAGAGCGCAAGAGACAAACAGGGACAGAGACAGAGAGAGAGAGACAGAGAGAGAGAGACAGAGAGAGAGAGAGAGAGAGAGAGAGAGAGAGAGAGAGAGAGACAGAGAGAGAGACAGAGAGAGAGAGAGAGACAGAGAGAGAGAGAGAGAGAGAGAGAGAGAGACAGAGAGAGAGACAGAGAGAGAGAGAGAGACAGAGAGAGAGAGAGAGAGAGAGAGAGAGAGAGAGAGAAATATGAGGATCTAAAAGCAAGGTCAATATGAAGAGGAACATGAAAAGAAAAACAGAAATCAGCAGCCAGAGCCAAGACAAGAACAGCAGGACGTAGGGTAAAAAGGACACAGCCAGGGAGGTGTAGCAAACAGATGACTAAGATAAGCCTTAGTGCTTTTCAGACGCACAGCAAATTGGAAGATGAAGAGGCTGATTTGAGCAAGACAGCTACAGCTCCTCCAGGGGCTGTGAAGGTCCTTGGTAGAGACATGCACAGGAAGCAGACCAATGGCTGACTTCCTCTACATTAGATAATGTGCAAAAGATATGGAGATCACCAAAGCTGAATGTTGCAGTTGAACTCCTGAACTCTGTTACGTACAGAGCACCTCAATTATGGGAAAGTTAGATATAGAGTTAGTTTCATGTAAAGTCAGAGAAATACACTCCAGGAAAGCATGTCCTTTGCGAACTGGGAAAAGAAACGGCCAGATTGCAATTCAAAAACCTGTGTCTCATTTTTCAGTTCGAAGAAATCATGTATTATAATCTTGTCACTATTTCAGAGCTGCATATTACAACTCCAGTGCTATCGCTCAATTCTTCATAATTAAACCCAAAAGAACAACTGCTTCCCTGAATATTTATGCCAGCACAAGAGAATTCCGTCTGTGATCGTCCTGATTCCTTCACACAAAGTGAAGGATGATTGTCTCCGTAGTGTCTTCACGGGAATTTATAGTTGCTTCCATCAGTTAAAAAAAAAAAGAAAAGAAAAGAAAAAAAAAGTTGTAGTTTTTTTAAAAAGGACGTTTTCTCACGATAGTACGGGCATGTGTTTCCACACCCAGTACAGAAGCGACAAATCTATATGATAGCTACAGAGGCATCTTTATCACCTTCGGCAAGAAATATATCAGAGAGCAAATGACGACCAACTTCCAGGGAAGGCAGTAATGACTCTGATTGTGTAGGGGGAAATGAAAGAACATTACTGGATTGGCGCGACGCTGTGATGAAACTAACCTTAATGGACCCTTCCGTGCGTCACTTCCATCGCAAGCAGAGCGTAGCCAATCCAATACAACGCTCAATCTATCGCAAAAAAGATATTATTCAAGAACCGGTTTGCAGTTGTAGAGAGGAGGTTTCAAGCCTAGACAATATTTTTCACTGTACCATGTTGAGCTAATGGAACTACTGCAGGTTAGGCGTATGCGGATTCTTTATCTACCCGACATATGGCGCGGGAGGACTTGATGAAACAACCATTTCTCTTACATAGCACATTCATTGTCTTAATTTCTCAAGTGTCAGCCAAAATATAGACAAAATATAGAAGTATTACAGGAACATATTTTACATCAGATTACATGTACAGAACAGTAAAATTGTGACATAAAATACAAATATGACTAGGTCCAAAACGATAATGGATTTTCTGAAACTAGTAACAGTCTATCCATTACTTGGATTAATCTGACTAAGAAACTGCCCAAAGATGTAATGAAATAATACATTCTAGGCCTAATATATTGCATTATTATTAGTATTGTTGTTGTTGTTGTTGTGGTTGTGGTCGTTGTTGTAATATCTACTTCAGCCTAGACTGCACTAAGTCCAGGGGTCAGCCCGAGACCAGATGTTGGTCTACGAAATAATTACGAAATGTTAAATCAGAATAAGAAGATGAAATCAGAACAAGAATGAAATATATCTTACCGTGAGGACTAGTTCTATTGATAGCCTAATATTCTACTGAAACTATGTTGATACTATTGCTACTATTCTTTCGAAACTCTATAAATCACTAATTACATTAAATATGGCATTACTTTAATATGCGAGTACTTAACTAATGCATGTAAACAGCCAGCTAAAATCTATCAGGCCAACACAAGCATACAATCCGTTTTTAACTACTGTTATCCTATTTTCTCTTCAGGTTTAACTAATAAACCTTCTTCCACTGGTACACATATCGTTTTCGTATAATGGAAGTTTAACAATCTAGTCGACTGGAGTTTTGTAGCACTAACTATAGCAACATTAGCTATAGCCAGTAGTTACCATCTTAATAACGAGTAAAGATACATTTTAAAACTGGATTTATTATATATTTTATTTCTGACAGTGCCGTAATTAACTCAATACTTTTAATCTCACCCCAGCTTAACCTCAAGCAAGAAAAGTGTATAAATAGCCTAAATACTAACTTGAATACTAACATTAGACATGTAGACATGTAAATGAATTGCAGTTACTTCGCTATTTTACTATCCATTTGCATTCACATAAGATGTTAACGTTACCATCTTCATTGTTGGGTTTAAAAGCCGTCTAAAATCGAGTTTGGGTGGGGCAGTTTGGTACTACCTTCTGCAGCCTAGTCTTGGGGGGTGGGAGCGGGGGAAACTATCTATATTTTCCAATGGTTTTGCTCAGTTAGCCACGTAACAGTGAAAAAAGACCCATAGCCAAGGTTTAGGTACGCCACGGATAACCAAAGCCACACCAAAGGACCACAGGCTGCGCGACGCTGCCTCGTTGCATAATGGGACATAAATCCGAATGATAGATGTGGTTATTTGGCACATTAACCGCCCTGACGGAGTGCAGTGTCCTTTCGGAGCGCGGACTGCGTGCAGCCCCTGCCCTGGCACGCTAATTACCCAGCCTGGCTTCATGCTGCTGTCTCTAATTACCGCGTGGGATTCCATATCACTGGTTAACAGCTTCTCATTAATTACTGCCCCGGCGTCGCGAGCATCCCTAACGGAGAGGAGTGAGAGCACGCGGGGCGCGCGTCACTCATGGGCACGTTCCGCGTGAGACCCGGGGTTTAGTCTGGGCCCGGCACGAGGGTAGGGAACCAAAGAGTCGCAGAAGGTGATGGGTTTCCCTGTTTACGCGAGGAGGGAGGGAGATTAGATGAGTAAGGTGGTGTCTGGGTCGGGTGCAGTGATGAGAGAGAGAGAGAGAGAGAGAGAGAGAGAGAGAGAGAGAGAGAGAGAGAGAGAGAGAGAGAGAGAGAGAGAGAGAGAGAGAGAGAGAGAGAGAGAGAGAGAGAGAGAGAGAGATATGTATTATTGTAGACATTAGATGACAGAGTAGAGCAGCAGAACTGCGTAGTAGTGGGATGACTCAATGCCCCGTTCTCACATGCATACTGATAAGGGGTGGTTCATTTCCGAGCACCCGGCTGAGATATTAGAACACACACACATATTCATGTATTATCATCTCCAGAGCAACAGGTGAGGGCTGTGAGTGTTTGCAGATTAAAGAGCTTTGAAGCATTCACTGCTGAATAGACTTCCATTCCTTTTCTTGATCTGATATACTCTGTAAATATTTGGTATAATCCAACCAGCCAGACCCCATCTTTGTAGCTTTAATGTAATGGAACCAAAACAATTAAAAACAGTGTTTAGGTATAACTTTACACCTGGCAAATTATATCTCAGTCTCTTTATATAGTATGTTCCTCTGATCTTTTCTGTTACAATTTAAAAAGAGGCCTTATTGGTGAAATTATCTTTAATTGCCATAGTTACATTTCCCAACACAAATTTGTTCAGCCATTGCAGTCTGCACAGTGTTTAAACATTTATTTAGGCTGTTGTCTGCATACTTCACCAAAAGAAAACGGATAAGGGCCTTAAGCAGCCTTGGAGTTTGTGACTCAATCCATCACTGTCATGGGCATAAGAGACAAATTTAGTCATTATATGCAGACATTATGTGTACACACACTCCACCTCTCTTAGACTGTGGATGCAGTCTAACTCAGGCCACTAAAGACTCGGCTGAGATGAGACAGACATCTTATATTAAGAGGTAGACAGGGATGTGTTGTGTGGATGTGGGTAGCACACTACATCAGGGCGCAGGAGGTAATAGGCCATGTCTGACACTTTTGGTTCTTTTACCACTGCCGACCTTTATTATGTTGATTAGCTAGTGTGTGTGTACGTACATCTGGTCATGAGGGCAAAAAGGACACACGCATTCCTTTATGATCATTTAGCATAAGGTCGGTGTGTGCGTGCATGAGGGCAAGCATGACTCACACAGTCCATTATGATAGTTAGGTATAGTGCATATGTGAGTTCATGGTGGGGTAGAAAACACATTCTGTGCACACAGCATGAAGAGTGTGTCAGAATACCAAACAGAATCAGCCCACATCCGACCGTCACAGTTCTAAAGTGCAGAATCCATGATAAACACCCGAGGTTTGACTTGCATGTGACGGACAAATTAAATTCGCATTGGAGTAAGGTTGATTCGCGTTGAAGTAAGGATGACTGTGATCTGTGTCGCAGACTCTCATCTGTGTATGTGTTGATTCATGTGCATAAGGGGCCAGTCTAAACATGACCTCTCTGGACCCCACCCCCCCATCTCTAGGTACCCTTTCTGTGACATTTGCCCCTTAGGCGAAACGCAGTGAAAGTAAGTAAAAATAAACGGCATTTAGTGCAAGTTGTGAAAACAATGCCATCTAATCGGGGTCAGCCTGTGAAATGACGACCTCCAGAAGTCTGTCCACGCCTGGCCGGAGTTGTGAAGTAATTCGGGGGGGGGGGGGGGGGACTGGCAGTGCAATTAGTCGAGGAGTTAGGATGCCAGGCTTCCTCGTTACGATGTCAGTCTCCCTTGGCCTTTCATGCCCTGCCAGTTTCATTAGTGTTGTCTTCTCTGTCTCACTGCCACACAAACCAGTCTGTAGGCTGCAGGCGGCCTGAAAAATGTCATTGTTTATTTTTCAGCCATGTCATGCGAGGTGAGATCAGGCCAGTGGTGCTGCTGGTGTCTTTTTTTTTTATACTCTTTTTGATTTGGGTTGCTGGTGGATCATCTGTCCTTCCCTCCAGACTAATACTCCTCTTACCCCACAAGTAAGGAACCTGTCATGGAATGCTCCCCCCCCCCCCCCCCCCCCATGAGTCACGTGGTATGGCCCGACGCGTGCAGGGGGAACCATGTCTGTTTGTAGCCACCTCCTCCGTAAGGACACACACCTTCATGGGGTTAATCGTAACGTGCCTGTCTGTCTATTTAAACCCCAGTTAGTGTGAGCCTCCGTGTGGGTCATTGTCGTTGTTGATGTAGATATTGTTGTAAGCGTTACTGTTGTTGAAGAATCACTGTTACTGTTGTTTAGTCTTTGTCACTGTTATTAATGTTCATGCAGTTATGTAAGAATGATCAGCGTTAATGTTTTGTGTGCGTTCCAACATTGTCTTGTATGTTTTATGCTATTAAATGTCTTTCAACGTCGAGGAGGTCTGTGCGTCCTGTTCCACGCTCGGTGGCATCCGGGCCAGCGTCACAGAACCACAGTCTTCTCAAAGACACACAACACTGCACTTGATCCCTGGCAGGTTAAATTCAACAAAGGAAAGGACTACACAGGTTGCAGATCTAATAGACTATGAATTAATATGCGGCAACCTTTAAGTCAGTAGCCATGTAAAAAAAAAAAGAAATCACAAAAAGACTCACAGTTAATTTTTCATATCAGGTTTATTATTTGTCAGTCTTGTCACACTGATTGATCCAAAGATTAAACAGGCAAATGAGATTCATGAAATGATGGGTTGCGTCCATGGTCTGCTACTATCTTGATCTAACACAAGCTCACGAGGCAGTGGACTCACTGGAACACATATTTGTTTGGCTTGTGAATATGGAACTAAATGGGCAGTCACTTTTTCACATTTTAGAACATTGGGAATTTGACATTTGAAAAGCCTGCTAAACAATTGTATAAGATCTTTTTCCAAGCATCTTTTATAACAGTTATTAAAATAAGTTAGCAACCTATTTAAAAATGCTTATATACTTAGCTTATTTACCTTGATGATATTAGCTGAAGGAGCTGAAGACCACAGCCATTCCAAACAGCACAAGGCAGGAAGTATTTATGCTTCATGCCACAGGTGGGTAATATATGTGCAGACACTGTCCTATCCAATTTCAGCAGGTCTGTGCACATTTACATAGTTAAGGCAGAGGTAAGAGGTTGACCCCACTAGCCCATTCAAACAAGCCTGTTGGTGTTATTGTTAAAACTCACAGGAGAAAAACTGTGAAGTTGACCTCTGTGTCTGGT
The DNA here is from genome assembly GCF_041902795.1 of Electrophorus electricus. Taxonomy (NCBI): domain Eukaryota; kingdom Metazoa; phylum Chordata; class Actinopteri; order Gymnotiformes; family Gymnotidae; genus Electrophorus; species Electrophorus electricus. The sequence continues at coordinate 12,556,607 of NC_137519.1, forward strand.
AAGAGATTCCACAGGTGGTGGATCCATTGGCTAAAAACTTCCAAACACGAGCGCTTAGTATCACTTACACATCTACTCATTAGCCATTAGCTGCTAACACCTAAGAGAGCTACTCTAAACATACCAGTAAGAGCCAGGTCCACAGCTGTTTCCTATCCTGGAAAGGAGAGCGAAAGATAACAAGTTTCACTGTTTCTCAGAGGAAAATATTTTGGGAACTGTTAGAATCTATGTACTGTATGATCAGGTGACTGTTCTTATTTATCATGCAAATGGGAAAAAGCATCTTACGAAAACAGAACAGTTTTTGCGGGAAGGTAGTCTATTTTAGCAGAGCCAAGTAATTAGATCACAGATGTCAGGTAGTGCAAGGCAACCAAAAAGACTCGATGATTAAAATGGACTGAGAAACACAACAGACCCCAGGGAGAGGGGTAAGGTGGAGGGGTGTCAGGGAGTGATTAACCCTCACTTTTCAACTTTGAATCAGTTCCTGACCTCCATCACCTAAAACAAGGAGACCCTCAGCCAAAGAGCTGGTAATGAATTTTGGCTGCTGGGCTTACAGGGTAGCAATCAGGAATGGATCAAGGAGAGAGAGAGAGAGAGAGAGAGAGAGAGAGGGAGAGAGAGAGAGGGAGAGAGGGATAGAGGAAGAGAGAGAGAGGGAGAGGGAGATAGGAAGAGAGAGAGAGAGAGAGAGAGAGAGAGGAAGAGAGAGAGAGAGAGAGAGAGAGAGAGAGAGAGAGGGAGAGAGAAAAACCATAAAGGTATTTCTCTCTTATAGTCAACAGGTAGCAGATCAATGGCATAAAGCAGAGATGCTCACCTGCCGTCCTTCAGATCTATTGTCCTGCAGAGTTCTGTTTCAACCCTAATTTAACATACCAAATC